>NC_056741.1:836022449-836097449 GCF_019279795.1 Protopterus annectens
GATCAAAGGGTGGGGGCTGGAGACCACTAGATAGCAGAGAAACTAAAATTGTGCCATAATGGCACCAACAGTAGTATGGTGATCAAGGGTAGGGGAAAGCTCTAGCCATCAGGGATACCACACCTTGCCTTAATGGCATTTACATTAGTACAAGGACTGGGGTGAGGAAAGAATTAACTACTAGGGAGTACTGTAAACTCTAGTGCTTTAATGGGACTTACAGTAGTACAGGTATGGGGGGGGGCAAATCATGGACATGTATGGTGACAGTTGTTTTTTATGTGTGTGTGTGTGTGTGTGTGTGTGTGTGTGTGTGTGTGTGTGTGTGTGTGTGTGTGTGTGTGTGTGTGTGTGTTTGGATGTGTACTTGTGTGCATGGGAAAGTGACTGAGGGAGAAACCTATTACATGATGCAGCTGTAGCAGTCAACTATTTGCATATCCGGGTAGCAATTGTGATTCAGAGACATGCAAATTAGCCAACAATGAGGTCTTTTCTCCCAGTGGCTAACATGTTTCTAAATTGCAATATACAGCATTGTGGCAGTAGGGCCTTTTTAGCATGCTAGGTCCTTCATAAATCCCCAGATCAGACCTTCTCCACAGTGTTAAATTTAATATAAAGAGTTTCTTTTTTTAATAGAACTGGGGCTTTAAAGTAGTAATGAAACATTGTGGAGTAGCCTTTTTATGTGTGTGTATATAATTGTAATTCAGTTCTCTTGACGTACATAAAATCCTTTTATTCATTCTTTCTTTCCCTGATACCTGCATTGTCTAATTTAGGATCACAATGGAACTAGAGCCTGTCTTAGCACTCACTGAGTACAAAATGCAAAAACTAATCTTGGTACACGGCACCAGCACAAACACACACATACACACACACACACACACACACACACACACACACACACACACACACACACACACACACGCACACACACGCACACACACACACACACACACACACACACACACACATGTACATTCAGCTCTCATAATTAAAAATAATTTGGAAGATTGCCAATTCAACTATAGCATATCTAGGAATAACCTAGAACACTAGGTGAAAACCTACATGAACACTAGGGTCAGAAGACTCCACACAGAAGGCACTCCAGACAGGAAATTAACTGAAGAACCAAATGCTGTGAGACAACAGCAGTAACCACTGCATCACTCTACCACCCCCATAAGCTTGCATATTATAGTTTATTTCCATTTGTTAACTGCAGTAATCTGACTTGGTTTATAATCCCTTTTCAGCAAAATCCCATTGAAGCAAGCTCCTCAAAAACAAATTTACTGATTAGAAGCATTACATAAATACAAACATGAATCTGTACGGAGGTATATTAGGACATTATTATTATTATATGCAATTTATGTATCTCCCCAAGCCACCAAAGAAAAGGGGTCTAGTGCCCAGCTGGACTTTCCTGGTGAACAAAACAAAACAAAACAAAACAAAGAAATAAATAATATAAATGATTTACAAGTTAAACACTGAAAACATTTAACCAGTTGGTTTAAGTATATGGGAATTATAAGATGGAAGGGAGAATTGAGAGTGGATATTTTTTAAGGAACTGAGGATGGAAGAATACAGGGTGATAAAAGTTAGAAGGAAGAAGGAGAAGGGAAAGGTTAGAAATGCATACATGATCACAGGTAGTCACAGCTATGTGTGTTTATGACAGATAATCACAACTATATGTGTTTATTAAATTTTCTGTAGTAAGGTTATATTAGGGTTAGTCTGTAGCTCCTCTGTGACCTTTAATTTGTAGTTGAGGAAATTTGCAATGTAAAAAGTGCAGCAGTGAGAAAAACTTTCTGTATGTACCTCAGGGAGCAGGAAAACGTTATATTGGTAGAAATGTGACTAAGTAGTCAGAGGATAATGCAGTGAGCATAGCTGTCAGGGAAACAGCTGTAGGCACAGCCCTGGAAGTACTACTGGAGGTAATGGAGTATCAGGCTGAGACTTTTTTCCTGATCTAAGATGGATGGAGTTAACAAATTTCAACTTCAACTCACTGTGAAAGACAGCCTTCTTCTAGTACACAGGGAGGAGGCAGTATAGTTTATAATATTTATACATTGTAAGTTCCATGAAGAAGTGCTGTGGAGGTACAAAGTTTTTTGGAAAGCTGCAGCTTCATACAATATATACAAAAGTTGTGAATAGCTGGTAGAATTGTTAAGGGTTTGTGTTACAGTTCCGATATTGGAGAAATTGTTCTCCTAGGGTATAAATGCAGTGATAATGGGGAGTGAATGGGATAACAATTTGGGATATAATAAGTTGAAGGTAATTTCAGCTGGCTCATTGACTATAACTGACCCAGCTTTGCTAGTAATGAGGAAGTGTACAACATATATTAATAAAGGTTAGTTTGCATGTATGGTTACAAGAACCACAGCTGTCTCGACTAGGGCAGAGAAATTAAAAGATTTTTGGGATATATATTGTTTGCTCAGGCAGATTATTGGGGTGGAAAGGGGCACCCTCATAATAGTGGTATACAAGTGAATTAAACATGCTTTATATTGCTAACTGTCAGTATAAAGCTGCTCATAACTGATTAATCCTCTTATGAATGATGTTCAGTTGAAGACTGATCTTCAGCTACCAGGAAGGCTGTAGACATTTTGATCCTGTTTGGGAGGCCTCTGATTCTGTAAGTGTAACTTGTTTAGTGCTGGTGCTTTGGTTGATATTTTATAATTTTTTGTGTTGTTTTGTATTGTTTGGAAACACTGTGCTGCAGCAACATTTTGTGAGGATTTCTAAAAGCTGATTTAGCCATGTTTCCAATTGTTTAGCTGTAAATCCTGACTGGCCAAAACCTGTACAGGTACGTTCAGTGACATTATAAAATCTGCACCCAATGGGAACAGAAGGGAGTTCTGCAGACATGGCATGCCTCCAGAGATGTTTGTGTAAAGCATACAGGCAAGCAAGAGGTAAAGACCAGGATGTCCTATCTGTAATAATTGGAGACTGACTGTAATGAAATACCAACTGCTAAATTTCGGAGTTATCAAAAGTGGCAGGCAAAATTAGAACTTTGTTAGTAAGCACGTAAAATGGAAGCATACAACTATATACACAATTATAGCTGATATCTTATTTATAATGCTCTAACTATAATATTTGGTTACATTCTATGTGTCTTAAAATGGAACATTATTTAATGTTGTGCAACAGACGTCAAATTTATTTCTAGACTAGTGAGATAAGACCATGTAGTTATGATGAATGGTGCAGTTTTGATATGCAATTAATTTAAAAGCTTTGAATATTATAGATATAATAGAGAAGATCATCATCTTTATCTTTATCATGTATCTTGTATGTATCTTGGATGTATGAGGAATTCCAGAAGCTAAAGGTGGTCAACATATAAGAAAATGTAGGGAATGTTAAGTGTTGATATAGAAGTATGATCTAGTATGGAGTCAGCGGTATTTCATGATGCATTTTTTGATGCAGTAATATGTGTTTTGATTACCACCTTAAACACAATTAATGGTCTGTACAATCTGAGTTCTTCACTAACTGAAACATATATTTCACTAGGTAATGCACATGTGCAAGTTAGAAGATTTCATCATGTTTATTTTTTGGTTTTAGTAATCCTGTAGAGACTAGCATTATTATAAGTAATATTAGGAACAGGAACATGCAGCATTCATTAGGAAACAATGTACCTACCACATGCTAAACAGAGGGTGAGACCAGTATAAGTGAATCTATAAAGAGTGTCAATTTATATTTCACTAAGAAAGTTATATATACATTTAAAAGAAGGAGAGCTCCAGAAGGCAACATGGTTCCTCTATTATTATATCTATATATGACACAGACACTAATAACAAAAAATCTAGAACATTAGTTCTGGCAGACTCTAATCTTTTGCCAGTAGTTAGAAAGGCTGCATATTTTGATAGTGATATTTCAGTATGCACTCTTCTTTGGGCTAGAAGGAAAGCTTGTGTAACATCCAGACAGTATCCCACAGAACTGACAACAATAATGTGATATCCCCTACTATCCTGAGTCAGTAACTAAGGAGCTTCAATCCTCACTACTGACTCTAATGTGAGACTGTCACTTAAACACACAATTTCCCCTAAGAGCACAACAGGAACATACTCTATAGCCTGGAACTGGACTATATACTTCTGTCCACCCCAAATATAACTCCTTATTATACACCCCAGAGCAATGTGTCCCAGTTTAAGACTTCTGATGCACTCACAGTTAACTAAATTAAATCTCACATCCAAACACTTCTGGGAAAGCCTGACACAGATTTCCAGATGTGCCCCTTCCTCAAAATAATACAGTAACACACTGCCACTAATCAGAGTGCTTTCATGCCTTTTTAAAGAGGTGTCCAATTATAAAATTAGATATTAAAACAAATGATAGCAAATGACAATTTATTGTTGCCAGACTTTTGGAGTGGCACTGGGAATTATCAAAGCAAGTAAAAAAACTCGCAACTCACTAAAGAAAGCTCTGATTAATCAGCCACTAAGTTAACAAAAATATTTAATAATGAGCAAAATTATTAAAATTATAAAACAGTAATTTTCAATAAATAAACAGAACTCAGTTGTCAGGAAAATTAAATCAATATTGTAGGATAGAAATCCAATATTCAGAAAAACTCTAACTGATCTAACTGATTAGTTATAATTTTCCTGTCTCACTAAAGAAAACTGTCCCTGATTTACACTAAATTGTTACAGATGAGCTAAGGCAGGCTTACAGTTCTTGGTGAGTCATTTTGGGTATATACTACACAGTACATCTGCAACCAATTCACAACTGGCTATAACTGTAACTGACAACTGACAACAAATGTCTGTTAACTGTCTTCAGCAGAGTCTTTTATAGACTAGCCTCTCACAACTGTTCCAGTTCTAATTTTTATTTCATATTTTGAAAATCAACCAATAGTTGTTTATTAAAGTTCCTTCCTGTCTTTCAGCTTCTGACAGTAATACATAGCAACTGTCAATATTTGGATGACATCA
Source organism: Protopterus annectens (assembly GCF_019279795.1). Lineage (NCBI taxonomy): Eukaryota > Metazoa > Chordata > Ceratodontiformes > Protopteridae > Protopterus > Protopterus annectens. Next base: position 836,027,504 of record NC_056741.1, read on the forward strand.
TCTGCCGATCAGCTGAATCTGAGACAGTTTACCTTTAGAATCTTTCACCACAAACTTGAGCAGTTAGAAATGTAAAGAACACTGTCCAAGTCTTTAAAATATTTTGTACAAGCAGATTATAAATCAACATGTAAGAATTTATTTACAGTACCATAGCTAGTCATGCTGGCATCTAATACACAAATGAATAGGAAATTATGTACAAAAACTTCAGCCAGGCATGCTTGGACCATATTTATATACATAGTCTTTAGAAATTTTAAAGAATGACACTGCAAAGTTGGTATGTTGCTCTCTAAAGTTAATGTTAGGATATCTGTATATAATGTCCTTCCCTCACTTAGACTTACTCTTTGCCTCACTAAAAATATTCAAATAGAAATTTGGTTTTATTACTGTTTGATACAAATTACAAAATATTTCTCCAGAAAAAAAGTGTAGAGGCAGAAACACTGCTTTACAAGGAAAGGTATCCATCTTTCACAAAGTAAGGCATACATGCTTTTTTCTTAATTCAAACTGAGTTTGAGCATTTTTAGAAGTTGATATTACTCCTAATACCAGACATTCCAAGATCATTGCTGATAAATTTACACTGTTGTTGCTTAATGTTAGAAGGTCCCTAGTTTACAAGTTGAATTAGTCTTGAATAAATTAAATTAATGTTTAATGTCTAAACGTGGCTCAATGTGGCTGTAACCCTCTCTTTCATGTCTGGGTATGAATACTACCATAGCCATAAAGGTCACTCTAATGAAGCAAGTATAGCTGCTTTTTCAGACATCATGTACCATCTGACCATATAGTTTTCTCTGTAAACTCTTGGTAAACTCTTGGAAATGTCCATCAATATCTCAAATTTAACAAAGTCTTTTGTATTGGTATCTTACCAGTTTTCTTTTTTAAAGCCAGATAATAAGCATTGTGCATGCCTACATGAATTAGTAAGTGCATTTAAATCAGGTGTAAAATCAGGTGTAAAATTGCTACTGGGTGGTTTTTAATTGCACAGATATAGAGTGGACATTAAATAAAGCTAATAGTAAAGGAGGAGATATATTCCTGCATATTAGCTATAGGCTTATTTAATAGCAATAATAGCAATAGTTACACTGAGTTTTAATCACAATAATCTAAACTATATGGATAATCCTGTTGAAATCTGTAGCACCGACGTTTTACTCTAATTTGGAACTGAACGCATTGTGGCTTTTATTTCTTTTACACTTAATGTAGCAGAGACAAAACAATAAATGTGACATTATCTAATTAAAGTGTGCAAAATGATAAGCAATTGTTGGGATTTTGCTGGTATCATCTAGAAGCAATATTTAGCTTTAAACCTATAAACAAATGTTAGAATAATATTTTGGGTTATTTCACAACTTAATTCCTGCTCAGATCTGTGGATGAGCCTACCTGGACCTCGCCAAGGCCTTCAACACCATCCCCCACTCAGGAATCATAGATAAACTTACTAAGCTGGGCATAAATCCCTATGTCACTCGATGGGTTGCCAACTGGCTTGCTGACAGAACCCAGACTATAAATGTAGCCAACTCCAAATCAAGCTCCAGACAAGTGACAAGTGGAGTACCTCAAGGTTCAGTCCTGGGACCACTCTTGTTTGGAATCTACTTCTCTGAAGTACAGGCCAACACTAAGGGACTCTGGCTAACAACGTTTGCAGATGACTGCACACTGGGAGCCATTATTAAATCCCCAAATGGTGTGGATATTCTACAAAAGAGCCTTACAGAAACAGATGCTTGGTACCCAAACCATGGACTCAAGCTTAATGCCAGGAAATGTATAGTTATCCCCTTTGGGAAAAACCATGTACCCATGAATTACCACATAGGTGGCAGCACACTAAACACTGAAAGTGTGATGAGAGACTTAGGGACATAGGTGGACAGTAGTCTCACCTTCGATAACCACATCACCACAACAGTCAGGAAATCCTTCGATGTGGCACACCTCATCACTAAGGGCTTTTCATCCAGAAAAAAGGAGGTCATTGTCCCACTGTACTCATCCCTCATTAGACCCATTATAGAGTACAACGCCCCGTTTGGTATGTACCTCACAAGACATCTGCAACAGCTGGAAAGGCCATAGAAATACCTCACTAAAAGAATCACAGGCCTAAAGCAGAAGGCCTATACTGACCATCTAAAAAAACTCCAGCTATACTCTGTGGCATATTGTCTACTCAGAGGCAATCTCTGTTTAACATACAAGGCCATGTCAAACCCTGAGCTGTTGGACATGCTCCATTTAAAGAAATCCCAATCCCTGAGAGACACGCACTCCAGGGATCTAAACCTTGTCATCACAATGAACAAAACATGCTGGAGGAATAGGCTCCTGACCCAGAGACTCCCCAGACTCTGGAATAGACTGCCCATACATGTCAAGCAGAGTGCCTCCTTGGCCCTCTTCAAAAGGAACCTTGACGATTGGCTGGGAGATAGGAAATTCACCTTGGGGATCACGTCAGTCACCCTGCTAGACAGGGGTCCAGGGAAGTAAATATTGTGGGAAGAAATATCCAGGCAATTGTTATGGCTTGGTGTGTATAGGCCCTAGGGCCGATAGACTAGTACCAACCTATGAACCTATGAATCTATGAACATACCCAGGCTATCAAGATTTTTTTGGAGGTACAATTCCAACAAGCTCAAATTGCGTTAAGAATTAAATATTATAAACAAAAAAGATTACCTCATTTATTTAACAAGACAAATTGAAGCAACCTATTAATAAGTTTAAAAACTATATACAATTAAAATTGACTATGAATGTGGATTATCTAATGTTTATCAAATAAAAAAAGCAATTTATAGTTGCATGAAATATTAGTAAGCCTTTTGTATCTAAGGTGTTAAATTACAAAGGTAAACATGCAGAATTCCCTGGAGATAAGATTATACTCTCTTCTTTGTAACTGTTAAACAGTTAATAACAGCACATTCAGTCTTAACCTTTAAATCATAAAATATAAAATTAGATCTGGTCAGCTTAGGTCACTGATATATACTTTCCATTAATTAAAGTCAGGCATACTTCTATATGGACCACGACAGAAGTCTAGTGATATTTAATTGAAGCTGTAAGTTTTTTTTTCTGTTGCCTTCTTTTCTTCTTATTTCAGCTCTGTCCCCAGGATGGGTATGTTTCCCCAGTCTGGAAGACTGCTGGGGTCCATCAGAAAAGGAAACATTGTATTTTGGATGGGTTTGGATCTCTTAACCTGTCTCATCTTGGCAATGTCCTGTCTAGGTCCACTTTTTTTTCCTAATATGACTTTTAATGACATTCTTAGTGAGACTTTGGATCACGTGTTAATTGTATTCCTTTTCTTTACTGACTTTGTCAAGGCTTTTGATAGCATTGCTTGTCATACTGTATATGGGATATTTTGTTTTAAATGCTAATTGGATAGTTAAAAGAAGATGCATGTCATATGGTACACATCCTTCTAGAGTGTTCAGTCTGACTGAAGACCACATGGAGTTCAGTCATCATCCATGGGGTGTCATTATTGTTACTTACTATCCAAGCAAATGTGTAGGCAAGACATGAAGAAGTATATAACTTGAGAAGTGTATGTGCAAGCATAAAGCAGTGCATTTGTTTTCTGGAACTTAGGTGTTTGAAAGCATAGAAGTATAACTATTAGTGAAAAATGTCTCAGCTGCATCTGTCTGGAATGTCTCGCTTCAGTAAATTTAGCAGAAAACTGAAAGCTTTGGAGCAGAAATTCAATCAGTTCCTCACAGCGAGTGGATTAGATGAGAAACCTGACAAGTACTGTGCAACATTGCTTGCCATTGCTATGAAATAAGTAATTTATTTTCTTTTGTTTCTTTTTCTTTTTTGAGCAGAAAGACAAAATAGCAACAATAAGACAAATATTCAGCAATCATTTTAAACCTAGAAAGAATTTGCTGTTTATTCACAATATGTTTTTTTACAATGAGACAAGGTCTGAGACAGAGCAAAATGCTTAATCTAGTAAGCTGAATAACTGAGCCAAATATGTTGAAATTTCATGAGTTGCATAATTCAGTAATAATAGCAATAGGCAATACTTGTAATGTAAGAAATGTTGAAATGAGCAGACTTTTAAGAGTGTCAGGCCTGACACTGTCAAAATCTGTGAATATATGCAGAATAAGCGATATTTCTAGTACCCAGTTAAAATAACTAACTGAAAATATAAGATAAAATCATTGTCAAAAATGAGAAATGACAAAGTGAGAATACATTGAAAAAAATAGCTGTGGAAAAAAAAAAATGACAAATGACAAAAGGAGGATGTATTGTAAAAGTAACAGATATGAAAAAAGAGCCATATGAGTATGTAGTGTAAGTGATAATGGAAACAAAAGAAAACCTCGTGTAATTGAAACCATCTACTAAGTGTTATAACTATTAGAAACACCACTGTTCTGCTTTTAATTAATTTTCAAGCATCTCTTGTAGAAAATTACATATTTCAAAGATGTGTGAAAGAAAAAGCAAGTATATTCAAAGGAATATGAATGTTGAACAAAAGTATGAGCTGTTTATTTACACTACTGGAGTGAAAGTTGTTATAATGAAATCTGAAATACATCTGAAGCACTGAAGCAAGAGCGTTAGACTGTTGGCGAGAAGTGCTGAGAATATAATAATCAAAATTTGAATTAAAATGGGGAGAGGGAGTGGCCAAGATGGTAATTTCAGTCTATCAGATTTTAGTTGTTCTATATTGCTACAACATTTTTGACAGCATTTTACTTTAAAATTGATCCATTCAGAGCCAGACATGAATGTAAATGTGCATTTTATTTCAGGATCTAATTATATTAGTCAAAAATTCATAAGTGAAAAAAAAGTGCTGTCAGAATATATACCAACAGACCACTTGACGCATGCCATTCTTGTAAAACTACTGGCAAGAAACCACCTCTACAAAGAATGATTTTCAGAAGATACCGTCATCTACATAATATTTATCCTAACAATAGACAAAATGATTACAAATGTAGAGTGTGTGCAAGAGAATGGCAACAAACAGTCTGAACCTCTAAAAATATGATACTACAACAACAAAATGCTCATACAGACAGTACAAAAAAAATAAAACTTTAAATGACATTGAGGTAAGATTGGGTGAGCAAGAAAATTACACTGAATTTTTCCTAAAACAAAGTAGTGTGAATGTGAAAATAGAAGGAGAAGATGTGATTCATTTCCTCACCAGCTGGATTATAAGACTGTTAAATCTTCAGGAAGGCTTGTCATATGGTATGGTGAGAGCTCAGAGGTCTCTCACAAAATCACTATCTAAGGAACACCCCCCCCCCCCCCGAGGTCTATAATCATCAAATTCATCTCACATCTGGATAAAGACTGTTAATAGTACTGTTTGGGCAAGTTTCCCTCTGAAAATTGAGTGTTCTGTTGTCAAGTTTGGTCTTGTCTATTCACAGAAAGCAATAGAAAAAAGAAAGGCATGCTTACCACTGGCAAAGTTCCTAAAATTAGGTATTACGTGCCATACTTTATTTCCATCAGGATTAAGAATTTTTTCAGTGGGAAGATGTAATTTTGGCTCTTTAGAAGATTTGATTTCCTTTCTTAAATCTAAAAATATTAGTAATTTTCAGGAAGAAAGGCCTAATGGGACAAGTAGAGAACCTGGATTGAAGATTGTTTATTTTAACAAAAAAGAAACAGATTCATGAAAATGGAACATTGAAATAAATAGTCTGTTTATCTATAAAAAGTTACACAAGAATATATAATTTTGGCTCTCAGTGTGGCATTATTATTATTATTATTATTCATTTTTGAGAGGATTTAAAATACAGGTGAAAAAGCATTATTTCTTTAATTCATCTGCGTAAATGCAATGCAGTTCACATTGTGACCTGTATGCTTTATGGCAAGGACTGTGTATTATAGTTATTGTTTGGTAAGCTCTGCCCTAAATCTTCTTCCTTGTTTTAACATATTTTATTTGTATACATAAAATTTAGTCTGTTGGCAAATGGCACTTAATTAAAGTGTAAAAATATTCACTTGGAATTTCTACCAGCCTCTGTCTTGTAGAACGGTAGTGTTTTACAGCAATTTACAATCTTTTTTTCTTTTAAAAAATGTATTACTGTCGCTACACTTTTAATTTAAGTAATATGCAAATCAGTATATTAATATACACTTTCAAGTTTTGGTGGTTTAATATTAATATAAATAATTTTTTCTAACTGAGTTCAGCTCTCTCATTTGTTTTAGCAGTAACTGTCAGTATAGAATGTTTTAAAAGTTTGAGGTATAAAAAAATAAGTTGTCCCGGTCCCCTTCAATAATCACACATCACACCGAATGATACTTGATGACCTTTATTAAACTTCCATAACATAGCTTTGATAACCAGCATTTATTACAACTGAACACAGTATAATTGCTTTTAATCACAGAATAAACATCCATGTAATGTTAATCAGGACAGCATGACCTACTCATCCTGACCCAGTAAGCAGCATCCATACTGCTGCTCGCTTACTTTACTTTACTTATGAAGTTGTGTCCAAGAACTCACTTCATATTCCATTTATTGAATTACCCATCCAATCAAATAATTCAGGACGATGTAACCTTACACATCATGACCCAGTAAGCAGCAGCCATACCTCTACTTGCTTAGTTTACTTATGAAGCAGTGGCCCCAACTCACTTCATACATCATTTATAGAATTTCCTTCCAACTGAATAAGTGGCGCCCTTACCTCTGCTTGCTGATTTATTTAGCAAGCAGCCTCCAGCTGCTCACTTTGCTTCCCAAATTCTTGAAATGAACATCCAAATACCAGAGGGGAAACAGAAGAGGGTAAGCCTGTCCCTCTTCTCCACCTACCCGGACTGATAAAAATAACCACAATCCCCACCAATCCACCAAAAGAAAGGGAGGGAGGATGGGTAGCAAGTTCATGCCAAAATATGATTACTTACCTAGCTTATACTTGTCTAAACCCCTTAAGCTCTTCCCCACCCTTACCTCATTTCCCAATCATCTGTCCTTCATTTAACCCTCTCCTCTCCCCAACCCTCTTAACTCCCACTAATATATTTATCTAACCCCCTTCAGAATATGTCCCTGGACAAATTGGTTTGCTGCCAAACCTCATTTGTCCCAGTACCCTTCAATAAACACACATCACACCGAATGACATTTGCCAACCTTTATTAAACTTCCATAACATAGCTTTGACAACCGACATTTATTACAACTGAACACAGTATAATTGCTTTTAATCACAGAATAAACATCCATGTAATGTTAATCAGGACTGTGTGACCTACTCATCCTAACCCAGTAAGCAGCGTCCATACCACTGCTCACTTACTTTTCTTATGAACAGAGTTCAAGTACTCACTTCGTATCTCATTTATTGAATTACCCATCCAACCAAATAATTCGGGATGATATAACCTTACACATCCTGACCCAGTAAGCAGCATCCATGCCTCTACTTGCTTACTTTACTTAGGAAGCCGCATCCACAACTCACTTCATACACCATTTATAGAATTACCTTCCAACCGAATAAGCAACATCCTTACCTCTGCTTGCTGATTTATTTAGCAAGCAGCCTCCAGCTGCTCACTTTGCTTCCCATATCCTTGAAATGAGCATCCAAACACCAGAGGGGGAACAGAAGAGGGCAAGCCTGTCCCTCTTCTCCGCCACACGAGCCTGACCAGACTGTTCCCTCTCCATCCTACCAAAAATTTTCCAATCAGCTGCCCCCCATAAAAGGAGGGGTTAAGCCAAACAACATTCAATTTACCCATCATCTGTAAACCAAATTATATCCCTGTCATTAACCCAAAAGCCCTAACATACCAGTACTAAAATGTGCCTTGATGAACCTAAATAAAATAGGATTACCCGTGAACCCCTTGTACCACACCCGAACATCCACTCCAACAGAATACCTTCCCTTTCAATCCGCTTCCGTCAAGCAACTAACCATTGCTGCCTCTGTTAACTGTGCTCTGTGGCCTGTTTGCACCACTCTGGTGACCAGGACCTCTTCTGCAACCGGTATAGTCAAACAGCAGGAAGAACCACCCTGTCGACTCCATCACCTCCCAGTACTACTTCCTTCAGGCCCCAACTACTGCCACCTGCAAAAGAAAGAACAATGTAAATTCTCTGAATACACCAATCAAACTTTCTTAATGACATTAAGCAATGTCAAAGCACACCCCGCCCCTAAACCACCTGTGCTAAATTGCCCTAGTTCCCCCACCTCAACCTAACACTGCCTTACTCTCATCACTCCTTTCACAGCCAAATAAAAAGCGCACTAGAATCAATGACCCTCATTATAACACAAGGTAAAGTGGTACCAACCGAGGATATGGCAGCTAATCTCTGTAGAAGGATAACTTAAATATCAATATACCTTACCCGGGACACCTCTTGATTTCATATAAAACCCATACAGCACAGCATACGCCCAGCAAACTTGCCTCTTAATAGCCTCTAAATCATTTACTTAATCACTCTACCAAAGTATCCCACATGATTACTGAAGCAGCTGGTAACAGGGGCTGTTTAGATCACAGAATGCCATGTACATTAGAAGAAACCAATATTAATGCCCTGTCTTGATATTTCAAGCTAAACCATTGCAGTATGTACAACAGCAACTTATGTGAACTGTAATAATCCCCAGTCCCCCCAACTAAACTGAATGACCTGAAGTGTGCACATGGCAGCAAGACTCCCCACCACGAAAAAGCCACCATCCTTCCCATCTCATCTGAACTCCAAGCGCACTAGCCTAGTCATCATAATATATGTAGTCACTAAACTGTCACCCCTTGTCCCCCGAAACTGCCTGTCCTCCCATTTCTGCTGCCTGTAATTCCCAACTTTAAGAACAATGTTAGAAAAAGAACCTACTGTGTTCTCCTGACAACATTTGCCTTCCTCTCAACCTCTTGAAAAATTCTGCCACTCCTGAATATTAGCCAAGTCTGGTAACTGCAAATAGCAGCAAGTCTGAGTGCAGACAATACCTCCCCCACCAACCAGAGCAACACACTCTCCCCACCTGGTAATGTCCTGTCAAACCCTTAACCTATTCCTACCATCCCACCCCTTGTAGCTCAGTCTAATGGTTAACTCTACCAAACTCACAAAGCAACACTGCCACCATGGACCCCTTCCATAGACAGTTAATTCTTTTCTTCTCAACTTCTGCTGGCCATCGACACCAAGCAAACTAAACCTAAACAGTTAAAATCTTTCCTTCCAACTTCCTTCCTTCTGGCCCGTAATCTCAAAATTCGCCAAAATACCCCCATTCCCCCAAAGTCGCTGTTGCCCTAGTAATTACCTACCCATCCCCTGGAACAACCCTGTCTGCATGCTCAAACACCCTACCATTACCAACTAAACACCAAGCCACCACAATGCCCAATCAAATGCACCAACTTATTAAACCTTACACAATGGCTTTTTCTTTTTTTTTTGTAGTGGAAAACCCTGCTCAGCATTACCTTGTCCCCTCTACCTACACCTCAACTTACCCCTATGCCACCTCCAACTCAGATGAGCCATAATGGCCCACACAGGCAGATTACCCGCAACCTCATTGTGCAACAATCCAACAAACATCACATCCCTGCAAGCAAAATCCATTACCTTTCAATTCCATTTAACTCAGGGCACTGATCATAATTCATTCAGTGCCCCTGCCTCTGTGACCTCTGTCCACCACCCAGGCAACAGGGGTATTGTACTCTATTAGCCTTATAACAGGAAAATACAAGGATGTTATGACCTCTCCATCCCTGGAAGAGATACCCTTACCTATGGAGTGTGCCATGTAGCAAGCTTTCAGGCAAGGGAAACAACATGGTGGTTAAAAAAAATTATATATATATATATATATATATATATATATATATATATATATATATATATGTATATATTACTCTCCCACCTGGGTGCTTAATCCTTCACTATTGATTGTATACTTGAACGTTATCATGGATTCCTAACCTGCAAGATCGTGAAATATTTATTTATTTATTTTACATTTGTTGGCCGGGATTGCCCGACTGAGTTGAAGAGCCTTTTTTCAGCAGAGGCCCGGGGAGAAAAGCTCCAACATATTATACAATTTTCATTATAAATTAGCATTAAACAGCAATGTTACAGGATTATTACAAGGCATTAAGTAGCAGTACAATATAGTATAACTATGTCAACATGTATAAAAAGAAATATGTCATTAAGATGAGTATAGTTTTTGGGGTAAGTGGTTAGAAAAAAATGTTTTATCATGATGTAGTTGTATGAAGGCAAGACAATTACAATAGAATGTTTCTCTGAGACAATTTGCTTAATAGATTTTAGAAGACAGTAGAAAGAGTAGTCAAGGAAGATTAGAGAGAGCTAGTGAGAAGAGTGTGTTAAGGGCAGAAAGTAGATTAAGGTATGAGAAGTAGGGGATGTTAAGGAGGGAGAGTGCAGAGTCAGGACCAGTGACTTTTAAAGTGCTGTTTGGTGGCTGTCTTAAATTGTTTAGGTTGTGTAAGGGTCCTGATTTTTAGTGTGAGCCTATTCCAGGCAATAGTGGGGTGATAACTGTACATGTTGCGTCCAAATTTAGACTTGGGTTTGTAGATTTGTAGTAGGTCTTGGTTAGAGCTTCGGAGAGGTCTGGAGGGAGAATAATGGGATATGAGAGGGGATAGTGCTGGGCAGTAGGAAGGCTGGTATAGGATAGAATGGATGATTTGGAGCTGAGAGAAGAAGCTGGTGGGGTAATTCAAGCCAGTTTAGGTGTTTTAGAGAGAGACAGTGATGGGATTTGCAGGTTTGTTGGGCAGCAAATCTAGCTACCTTGATGTAGGTAGATTTGAGTTTGGTCATGAGTGCTGAGTTAAGATTTGCGAAAATATGAGAATTGTACATTAGACTGGGTAGAAGGTAGGTAAGAGAGAGAGTAATCTTGGCTTCATAGGTAAGGAATTTCTTGTTATGGTAAAGGAGCCTTAGTTTTGAATGAGTCTTTTTGATACAGTTATTAACCAGGAACAAAACAAACCTCACGATAAACCAGTGAAAAGAAAAAATCAAACTGTGAAAATGAACCAAGCACGTTTAATATATTGAGTGTTTTCATCTGCCAAATGGCTGGACTTATTCAGAATATGAAAATGCACAAGTGTTAAGTGTGTTTTCATATTCTGAAGAAGTCCAGCCATTTGGCGGATGAAAGCGCTCAATATATTAAACGTGCTTGGTTCATTTATACAGTTATTAACATGCAAGTCAAATTTAAGCTGATCGTTAATGGTTACGCCTGAGCTTAGTACTGGATTCTCCCTGAATGGGAGTGATATTAAGGGACTGTATGGTGAAGGAGAGTTTAATATTGTTGAACTTTGTAGGTAGGAAGAATAACAGCTTTGATTTTTTAGGGTTAAGGATGAGCTGGCTGTTGGAGAGCCATGTTTCGACTAAGTTAAAAGATGACTGAGAAACTGAGAAGAGCTTAGAGGGAGAGTTGGTAGTGATGGTGACTGTAGAGTCCTCTGCGTATTGCACTAAAGGTGACTGAGGGCAAGAGGTACAGAGCTGATTAGTAAAAATATTAAAAAGTAAAGGCCCTAGGATAGACCCTTGAGGTACACCCATTTTGACAGGGAGAGGAGAGGAGAGTGCAGAGTGCCATCTCACTGATTGAGATCTATCAGTGAGGTGGCTGGAGAACCATGCAACAGTATCAGAGGAGAAGTTGAGGTTATGCAGTTTGTGCAGCAGGAGAGAGTGTGAGAGACAGTGTCAAAAGCTTTGAGAGGTCCAAGAATAGGCAAGAAATAAGTTTATTGTCATCCATGGCTATAGAGAAGCCGTGTTGAGTGGGTGTAAGCAGAATTTCCTGTATTAGATACTGCATAACTTGTTTATGAATACATTTTTCTAGAGAGAGGGGAGAGAATATCGATAGGTATAAAGTTGTAGTTATCACAGGAGTTGCCTCCTTTGTGTATAGGTAGAGTGTAGCATTGTTTCCAGATGGGAGGGACTTTAGATTCAGAGAAAAGAGTGATTAATTAGGATTTATACAGGGAGAGCAAGAGAGTCAGCTGCTAGTAGAAGAAAAGTGTAAGGAATATTGTCAGCTGATGCTGAGCATGGTTTTAATTTAGAGAGTAGAGTTTTGATGTAGCTAGTAGGTATGGGTTTGAGGGAGAAGGTATTTGAGGATATACTATTAGGAGTAGGTTCAGAAAAGTAGGAGGTGTTAGTAGTAGAGGAGTTTGGATTAGGGTTCAGTAGATATTGAATCGATAAAATAGGTATTGAAGATAGTGGCAGTTTCTTCAGATGTTTTGTCTGGGCATGGATTGGTGGAGCCAAGATTACCGGGATGTAATATTTGGTTAATAGAGTTCCAGAATTTTTTAGGATTAGATTTTAGGGCTGTGGGAGTTTGGTTATAGAAGTCCTTTTTATCTTTGTTTATTTGCTTTTTTGTCAGATTTCTGAGTTCTTTATATTTTTGTAAGTCTGCAGAAAGCTTAGATTGTGACCATTTTTCCATAGTTTGTCTCTAGTTATCATAAGGGCACGAGTGGCTTTTGAAAGCTGTGGAGATATGGTGGACTTAATTCGGACTTTGCGAGAGGGAACAAGTCAGTCTAAGATGCTAAGGAAGGTGGAGTTGAAAGCTTGGACTGCTTCTTCTAGTGGGAGCTGGGTAAGGAATTTCCGGTTTACTTTAGAGAGGAGGGCATTAAAGGTTTCTGGATGGAAGTTAGAGAGTTTACGACAAGTGATAAATTTAGGAGGTTTTGAGAAGTGTGGAGTGAACCTAAGCACTTTTATAGGTGAGTGATCACTCAGGGTGTTTGGTAGGGTTTCAGGGTTATGACATTTGGAAGGATTAGATACAAGTACCCAGCTAATAAAGAGTACTAGATGTGTGAGAGTTGTTTGTATGGGTAGGTTGGAAAATTAGATGTGTAAAGTCATATAAATTAATATGAGTATCTGAGAGTTATCCAGTTAATGTTGACATCCCCAAGGAGGATAGTTTCATTGGGGATGTGTTGAGAAAAGTATAAAAGAATATTTTCGAGCAGAGGAATGTTGTTTCCTGGAGGAATATAGATGGCTGCTACTGTGATAGTGGTGTGGTCATTTTTTTTAAGGTTAGCTGTAAGTAGTTCAGCAGGAGAAAAGGATGAGAGGTTTTGTAATACTTGTAATGGTGAGGTGGTTGGAGTAGAGGATGGCAACGTCACCCCCTTTTTTTGTTTTGGTGATATATGCAGAGTATATTATAACCGGGGGGAGAATGTATTTATTAGAGGTTTGGGGGTTTTAGCCAAGTCTCTGTTAGGGTGATGACATCAGGGGTGTAGAAGGCTATCCAGGCATGGATTTCACTAACTTTGTTTAGAATACTATGGGCATTCATAGAGTAAAAGGAAATATGTTTGTTTGGAGAGGATGAGTTTTTTAAGTTGGGAGAGGTGAAGTTATGCATGGTGGGGTGATGGATGGGCCCAGGATTTGGATGTATTTCTCCTGATAGAAGCAGGGCTACATAAAGTTGGTAAAGTTTGAAATTAAATGGGTTGTAAGTCAAGTACTTAGTCTTGGTTTTAGATGCTAAAGAGTGAGGGGGAGGAAGTTTGATTTTAGGCAGAGGGATGTTCATGGAAAAGATAGAGGAGGAGATTGTAATGGAGTACTGCAGAGATGAGAAATAGTTAGTATGGGGATTAGTGGGATCTCTATGGACAGGTGGTAATGGAGTAGTACAAGATGTAAGAATGAGAAGGACAAGTAATGGAGGCAAGAGGAAAATGGAAAAGGTTGCAAAAGCTATGGCCTAAGGTGGGGAAGCAGGATTGGGATGGAGTGAGAAGTGGATAAGGGACTAGGAAAAGTAAGTTGGTGGACCTGTTAGAGAGTTGTAGTAAACTTTAAGTGAAACAACATGTTGGGGGAGTAGGGGATATGTAGAAAGAAGGAGGATTTGCAGCAGACTAAACTATGAAGTGATACGTAGGGGAGGGTAAGGTGTTTAGAATGTTATAGCAGACAGGAAAGGGTGGGGTTAGGTGAGGAAAGGATTAAGTGGTTAGGTATAAAGGAAAATATATGGGGAGTGGGTGGGAATGGGGATGGGAGGAGAACAAAATGAGCCCAAGCCTAGTGAGGGTGAACGGAGCGAGATTGGCCAGGAAGAGTCACCACAAAAAACAATCAGCAGGCCAGGAGGGAAAGAGTAAGGAGCACACAGTGAGAGTCAGCAGGTAAGTAGAAGAGGTGGGGAGGTGTAGACAGAAAAGGAAGAGATGTAATAGTGAGGTATACACAGGTATTTGTAGTAAGATAAAAACAGTTAAAGGAAACCACAAACAGAAAAACAAAAAGAGTATAGCTAAGAGAGAGCTGACACAAGGGTATTGACTAACTTATAGATGGCAGAGAGAGACAGAGGCAAGGTTTCTAAACAGGTGAGTATGGGAGGGCTCCCAGTGGTATGCAGGTATCCTGTACAGTAGACAAAGTAAGACTACTTTGTGGTATGAGGTTAGAATATACTTTTAGTGTAAGTTGGCTATACAACAGAGTACAGGCGTTGGAGGAGTATCAGTAAAGGTAGACGCAGTCTTGAGGGAAGACACTTTGCTTTAAAACCTTGGGAAAACAGGAGGGTAGAGAGTTTGTTGAATATAAAAGCAACAGAGGTACTGTACACCAACTACTGATAACAGCTAGAGAGGAGTTAGTTGAGATAAATATGAAAAATACAGAAATAAATAAAATAAAGTACATATGATATTAACTTTACAGATTAGAGCAGTAACAATGTGAGACAAAAGTTTAGTAACTTACCTCTGCTATAACACTTTCACATAAACAATGGTAAAAACTATTAACCATGATGTCTTAGTGTAAAACAACTGACAATAAAAGTGTCTGCTGTAGTTCATGTAGTAAAACATGTGCTATTTTGTAGTTGAAATAATCAAACTAACTGAGATATGAGCATATACCTAAACAGAAGTTCTGTACTTTAACTCTTGAATTCTACAAGCCAGGTTAAGGAGTTAAAACAACTGGCAGTCTCATGGCAACAGAACTTAGAACTAAACCAAGTGAGCTATATGTCACATCCATAAGACTGCTACTAAAAGTATTTGACAAAGAGGTCATGCCATAAAGCAGTCACTGTACAAGTTAAATGCCCAATAATGCAATACCTAGATTCTACAAACCAACTGTCACCAGTTAACACTGCTAAAGAAATTCATACTGTAGTCTACAGATATATAGTAGAAGTGTACAAAAGAGCAATTGCTACATAAGTAGAAATATATCCAAAAGCAGATAAAAAATAACATATATCAATTTATGTACAGCCTTTCACCTGTGTGACATGAAACAATAACTCAGCCAAGCCATGACTTCACAAATATTTGAGAAGGTGCTTACCAAAGTGCCACAAATAAGTTGCAACAGCATACAAAGCTCTTCCAGGTGAAGTAAATGCAGTTTACATGCTGAGTACAAGTGAAAAGCTGTTTACATCAGTAATATTAGGGACCTGCACACCACTGACATAAAGCCACAGACTAGTAGAAAGAGGAAAATAAAATGGCGCAAAAACACTAACAGTTTAAAAATGCTCCAGAGGATTAAGGGTGAGAGAGAAAGAGTGGGATGCAGGGAAATGTAGTGTATATGCAGAGTGAGACAGATAGGAGAAGAAAGGGGTTTTCTGGGCCGAGAGATACAGAGGCAAGGTTTCTAAACAGGTGAGTATGGGGGGTGGGGGTATGCAGGTATCCTGTTCAGTAGACAAAGTAAAACTACTTTGTGGTATGAGCTTAGAACATACTTTTAGTGTAAACTGGCTATACAATAGAGCACGGGCGTAATTCCAGAAGTTGGAGCAGTATTAGTAAAGGTAGATGCCAGTGGTGGCTGGTGACTTCAAATCAAAGGGGGGCTGCAGGATACAGCCACATGGGTGGGGCCAATGGGAAAGGGTGTGACAAACTAGAAAGGGGTGGAGCTGGTAGAGTGAGATTCATGCTGGCCATGCTTACCGATTTACATGAAATAAATGCTCAGTCACTATGGAGAATGCTGAATACTCTACACAGCACATTGTTGCATGTATATACACGTAGTCCAATGAAGACAAAATGAAGTGGAGAAGAAAAAAAATATTTCAATGCATTGGCTACTTCACAGCTTACTTAGTATCTAGATGGAAACAAAAAGGTTGTGAGGCATGAAAAAATAAATTACTTTTTAAATACATTACTGGAATGCCATTCAAAATAAAGTATAAAAAACAAGCAGCACTCAACTCAAACCACTTCTCCTTGCAGTTCTAATTATAATTTATATTCAGCTTTATAAAAGTACCAAGCAACATGCTGAAAGTAGCAATCTCTGGGATAACCCCAGTCCCCACTTGTAAAAATGTTTCTTATCCAAAAAAGATGTGCTGCCTAACAACTACTTGTTTCATGGGGAAAACATGATCAAAGCAAAAACAAGAAACAAGCTCAAGATACATTGCTTAAAGGATTACTACACAGGTTATGGACCACACACGATAGATTGGCATTCTATTTAGTTTATGGGTAAAGCCCGCAATGATGACTGCAAGTCTCCAACAAATGTCATGAGCTTCTAAAAATACTGTAATCCTATCTTGTACTACCACTATAATGCAGTCTGTCATCCAAAAGAAACAAGAAAGCAAGTATTAAGTAAAGTTACTAGTCTTACAGCATACGTAATTAGGCATACTTCTCACTCTTAATAGAAGTATCCCTACCTCAGAATCTTATAAGTAACAATCCCAGCCACATCAAGAGCCTAGCAGTTACTTTTGCTTTTGCATTTGCATCCTGTGTCACTTAAAATGGAACCACATAACTCATACAGGCAGTACAGTGTGATTTAGATAATTTTGAAAATGACTGTCACGTCCTTCATTACAAATACTGTCATATGCAGTTTAATACCTAAGGTGTATATGTTATCTAGTTACATAAATATTCTCTGCATGCCAACAACATAAATGCTTTCAATGTTGATAATTCTTTAACAGTATACTTATTAAAGCTTACTTGCAGCTTACAATCTCAGACAAGCTTACCTGATGATCATTAAAGAATTGCTACTTAAACACAGAGCAACAACAGGCACTGCAACAACATGCATTTTCTGAATAATAAGAAGCATACATCAACATTATAAAAATATGACAGAAAACCAGAACATTCTGCAAAATCAAGGACAGATGAAAAGCCACTGTAGTACTTGTGTCTACCTTGGATGGGGGGGATACTCTGCACACTTACACTGCATAACTGCTCCTTGCCTTGCTTGGACACATCCAGAGTCACTACATAGGGGGAGTGGGGTACAACAAGTATGTCACAATTTAAAATGTCTCTGGCTGATGGTGATGGCCCTGACACATTTAGTCATACCTCTCAACCTCAGAGCAAGAAATCTGGACAAAGCCATTAATAAAAGTGGGACAAAGCCCCAAGCATGGGGACATTTCTTACAAACTTAATAGAATAACAACTAGAACCCATTTTCCATTCCCAACAGCCCGAAAATTGATGGCTACATATAACATGCAGCTGTAACTGAAATGTAAATAGTAATAGGCATTGCAAGCATACCTCTCAACCTCTTAGAGCAAGAATCTGAGCAAATCCAAAGCCATAAATAAAAGTGGGACAAAGGCCCAAAACCAAGGATAATTTTTAAATATTGTTCTTACAAACTTAGAAAGTTGATAGAATAGTAGGTCTTGCATTAGTATAAATTTTCTGAAAGGTATGAAATCTGAAACTCAAATATCTGTCGTTTAAGTAATCCAAGAACCTTGAAAATGTTTAGCTGACCCTAAGATGCCATATCAGTACCTATTTTACCTCACTTCCAATTTGGTGAAGACTGGATCAAGGAAAAACAATGTTACTCTAACATACTTGTTTAAGTAATCCCAGAACCTTGAAAATGTTTAGGTTCAGTATCATTTATTAGCCTTCCAGTGAAGAACAAAAATTTTCTGAGGAATTTAAAAGAAGAACAGTTAATGAACTAGCTGGATCCAAAACAGTCAGTCAAAAAAATAAAACTGACCATAAAAATGTAATGTAAGTGACTTTTAATTTTGGAATTACTTTTCAGCATATACATTTTTGAATAATTCAAAATGTGCTAACTGTTTACAGCCCTGGTACTTAATGTGTACCAAATTATTCCCTGCCACCATGCACCACTCAATATTTTATTCACAAAAACTTGACACCCCAAATGTAAGACTTGCAGCAGCTAAAGAGCTGTCCCTGATAAGGGGTGCAGCACAGAATTCTAGATTTACACATCAAGCTCCCATGCCACTGTGTCCCTCCAATAACTGCTCATTTGTGCTATGTTTTTTCCCTTAAATACACATATACAGATATGCAGACATAAATATATACCCCACAAAGAAATTGGCCAACCAACACACACACACACACACACACACACACACACACACACACACACACACACACACACACACACACACGCACACACACGCGCACACATGCGCACACACACACACGCACACACACACACACACACACACACACACACACACACACACACACACACACTTTGTCCAGCAAATGTCCTAGTTACGAAGCCTTCACCTACCTGTTCGCGACCAAACACCTACTCTTATCATGAAGCAAGCCCACATTCCAGCCAGCGACTACCGTTTCATGAACGAAGCAAGCCCACAATCCAGAGAGCGACCAAACACCTACCTGAAGCAGTAATCGACAAATGAAGCCAAGCCCACGCAATGACCGTCCCACGAGAGTAGCAGCAGCTCACCACTCATTGGTTCTGCCTGCAGCCGAAGCAGTCCGGAGCTCCTCTTCTGTGCGGTTGTCACCGCACAGTTTCTTGGGTATCTCACAGCAATGATTGCTGGGTACCTCTTTGTCTCTGTCTGGACTGCTGATAAAGGCAGTCTGAGTTCTTCTAATGCCTCTGCACATGGGCAGAGGAGTCGGGGCTCGTGATTTTTTAATTTTTTTTTCGTTTTTGTTTTCCAGTTTTAAAGATTTTTCTTTTGTAATTTCTAGGTGGGAGGGCTGCAGTCCGGCAGCCCGATAGCATGATCCGCCCCTGGTAGACGCACAAATAAGTTGCAACAGCATACAAAGCTCTTCCAGGTGAAGTAAATGCAGTTTACATGCTGAGTATAAGTGAAAAGCTGTTTTCATCAGTAATATTAGGGGCACTGACATGAAGCCACAGACTAGTAGGAAGAGGAAAACAGTAGCCAAAGTCTTAGCTTTCTGTCTTTCTTTTGTCCTTTCTGTGTTTCTGTCGGTTAGCTGTCTTCTAGTAGTAGTACTTACTGGCCTATTTGTCAATAACTGTTCCACCCATCATAACTATACTCCTAGTAACTTAGTTAATTAGGTGTGTGTGTGTGTGTGTGTGTGTGTGTGTGTGTGTGTGTGTGTGTGTGTGGAGCTTATCTCCCCGGGTCTCCACTGAAAAAGGGGGTCCGGACCAGCTGGACTAACCTGGTCAACAAATGTCAAATAAATAAATAAAATAAATGAAGAGCATCCAACCGACTCAAGTCCACCAAGGCCACAATTGCACGTGTGCAATCCAGACATTACTCGCAGGTACTTCTCAGCCCGTGAACGGCCAGCGCTAGCCTTCAGGCCACCTCCTCTTCTCAGCTCTCAACCTTCCATCTCTCGAAATGAGGAACATTAGCAAAATGTGAAACACATAATAACAGCTTACCTAACAACCTCTACCAGGAAGGTCAAAAATGGTTAAAATATGCTGGTTTACTTATGAAAAGGAACTTTAATAAATTAATATGATTCTTTTCTGTTTACTATGGCCATCAGTTAAAACACTCCCAACACTGAAACTTTAGGACCTCAAATGAGGTACCCTTGAGAGGAATGGAGAACAACCCTAGTACAAGCGGCATCCTGAACCATGGCAGTAATGCTAAACATTCAAGTCATGACAGCATTTAACCACTTGTGTCATGTGTTTTTCCCTGCACAACTTGATTTTAAGTGTGGCACTAATGTTAACCTTCAAAATAGTGAAGGGAGGTAACCCACAAAAGATGCCCATTTTGTATGCTGCACTCGAGTGTTTCTGGCACTCACCCAGAAACAACCAGTTGATCCACCTTGTATCGTTACCCTGACCCCTTCTCTGAAAGTCTGAACTGCTGGAGAGCACACTACTTAATGTAGTGCACATCCTCCGAAAAAAAACTCTCAACCCAAGTGAAAAGGCCCCCACGTCCAACAAAGCCACTCACATGGTGAAAATCCATTCCCACTGCTTAGCCAACCCAGTTCCATCCAACGAGCTTGCCCATACTCACTCAAGCTACCAACATGCTCCGGTTGTTTTTTTTTTAAAGCATCTCTCAGGAAGAAATGAACTGACAGGCCCCGACCACCCAACCTGCATAGCTGCCACCCACTCATCATCCCCCAAGGGAAACATTCCATCCACACATTCCACCATGCCACCAACAACATCCACAAAACAAAAATCAACTAACAAGCAATTGCAGATACACTTAGCAATGCACTCATGAACGCTTAAAAACACAGACATTACCTCAGCCATGGAGCCACATATCCCCCCAACCTGTCTGCCCAACAAGCAAACACTTGAGAAAACAGACCAACCCCCACTCCCCCCACGCATTTCACAAGTGTATAAAGTCCAAAAATCAACATCTGTCCTCATTGTCAACTTCACTTTAATAAATAAATAATTACCTTGAAGAGATGCATCTGTGAATTGGCAGTACCCTAACTCTGCTCTCAGCTGCTTCTCGCATGCGCATCTACTGCTGCTGTAAAGCTAACACTGCTCTACCCATGAACAGTACCCAGCATTAAGCAATGAAGCAGGGGTGGATACCAGAGGTTCAAGTGCTTCAGCAATCACTCAAGATCCACTCTACACTCAACAGCCTTATTGAACTCAGCAGCACTAGAATCCCAAGAGGTCTACCCCCACCCCCCCGTAACCAACACAGCCAAATGTATGTGAAAATAGAGACAGTCAAGAGGCAAGGTCATCGATCACCTCAAATGCAGCACATAAATGTTTAAACCATCACAGGCCATTAACAGCCTTCATCAAAGTGTTTTTGTTTTTTTTTTAATAGGAATTTTTGATGCTACTCTGCACATGCACAGTAGCAACCTCTTCACCCCAGGAACTCACAGCATGCAAAATGGCCGACGTGGCTCCCTCCGACCCACATACACCACTGAAATAAGCCAAGATGAGGAAAGACACACAAGACCATCAAGAGCGGATGAAAAGGAGGGGTATAACTCTTGGAAAGG
This sequence comes from Protopterus annectens, assembly GCF_019279795.1. Taxonomy (NCBI): domain Eukaryota; kingdom Metazoa; phylum Chordata; order Ceratodontiformes; family Protopteridae; genus Protopterus; species Protopterus annectens. The sequence goes on from NC_056741.1 coordinate 836,048,999, forward strand.
ACTGCACGACATGCCAAGAGAAAAGCCTTTTTTTTTTTTTTTTTTATATAAACTCCTTTTCTTAACAATATGCCAATACAAAATGCTCCCACCCTACCAACTAGGGGATCCAGCTACTTCACTCCAAAGCTCTACCAGCAAATGAACTGGATACCTGTCCACAATACAACAGCACAACAGGGAAGGAAAGGACTGCAGCACCTGCTAAATAACAGCTAACCTGCTGACCATGCATCTCTTAGACCTGCTACTGACCAAATGTGACCCCGCCATCAACAAAGGTAAGGAGCTCAAACCAAAGCCTTTAAAATAACCTAACTAACTAAATGCCCTCTTGATCTTGCATATGTACTCCACCACAACTGCCCATTCTGCATCTGCACAGCAAAGCAAACACCACCTCCATCTCAACAACGCTTTCTTTACATCTGCTAACATTAAATACGACCTACGTGTCCCTCAGAATACTTACAGGTCACCGCGGACGTGGCTTGGCATAGCAAAGTCATGCCAAAATGTGATTACTTACCCAGCTACACTTGTATAAACCCTTTAAGCTTCATTTAACCCTCTCATCTCCCCAACCCTCTTAACTCCCAGTAATATATTTATCTAACTCCCTTCAGAAGATGTCCCTGGAACAATCGGTTTGTTGCCAACCTTCATTTGTGGAATCATTTTTTGACTTTGCAATGCAGGGGCTTCTGGTACTGAACTTCCTGTTTGGTGGCTAGTCAAGCAGTGAAATAAAAAAAACAGTGAGTTAACCTGCTTTATATACTCTTTATCTAAGTGAAATGTGTCAAATGGAAAATATGTCTAAAATTACTTATTTACTTGTAGAGATTAGTTTCTTGTTGTAAGATTTAACAGAGCACAATGTGAGATAGCAGAAAGGCAGGCAAACATATGAAGAATGGATTCAGGCACCTAGGTGGTGCGACATCCACCTGTGAGACAGCTGGATGTGGACACATGGCAGGATGACAAATTAGCTGCAGTGACAAATGACTGTGGACAATTCCCTGTCAGAATTGAGGAACCCCCTACACTCTAACCACAGGTGGCACATACAGCCCCCCACAGTGATACACTGTGCACCCCCTTAGAAGCCACCATGTGCAACTGTCAGTGGAACATGTGGCTGGCATGGCATGCCACGTGGGCATGAAAGTGGTACCATGTAACCTGTGTGCTGTGGGCAAAGCCTTTATTAATTGAATATGCAATGTGATGTGTGCAGTGCTTGGTGCGTACTAAACTCAGATAGTATCACAACTTGTAGAAATATGCCACAGCACAGAGGAAATCCTGCACATCACTGTAGTCACACTTATGTTGTAAGATGTGCTTTAGGCGATGCTCCCTTACTACAATAGCCTTCCTACGTGGTGTTACAGGCATCCCCCTCAGAAGAGATTCACGTTGGGTATCAGTCAGGTTCTGCTCCTGCTGTAGAACAAACAAAAGGTCGGATAGCTGTACAATAGGGTGTCCCAGTAATACATTCAGCCGATGATGCCATGCCTCCACCTGGTTGTTAGTCCACGGGAAGTCCATTTCTGACACATCAGACACATTCCAAAACCGCAAAGGGTATGACGATGGCATTCGTGTCTGTGCTGAACAGCGGGATGCATACTTGCGTGGTCGGCCTCGTACATAATGATGGTCTAGAAAAACACCAATTGGCTGAGCACATTCCGGTAAGGAAGCCACAATGTCCATAAATGCAGAGACAACATCATCCAATGGTAGGAATGCCAATGCTATTAGCTTGCGGATGGCAATTGAGAATGCAGTGTCCGTGCCATAGAGGGCGACAAGGTGATGATGCTGGATCTGACGCCAGATGATCTGTGCAAAATGAAATAGGCATCCCTTCAGAATACTCCTAGGGAATGCCTTCCGGCTGGCATGTATTGCTGCCTTCTCAAAATCGGTCGTAATATACTGTGGAGACAAAATGCATCCTTGATCAGCAGCCATACCCTTCAGTACTTACCACAAAGCGGTGTATGCAGACTCCGACTTCCGTGTCATGAGACAGTACACCAGGGGTACAATCCTTGTTGAGGTGGGGGTGCCAATACATCCATGTAATGTATATAGCTGGCGACATATATCAGCCCGTGTGGGGAAGGTGCCATCTCCAAGAATGATGTCGGACCTGCACAAATCTGTCAAATTCTGTGTAGTAGTAAGTAGAACCAAGGAATCTGTCCCATCCATATGCGACCATCTACGGAGGATGAACCTGCCACTATGGAGTGGATAATGGCTGACATCAATATCCACAAGTGTTGCTGGAGGTGTAGCCATGGATGCCCGTGCCCGCTGCTGTACCCTGGTTATGCTACGCCGAAGTGTTACACGACAAGGCATCTCCTGTAGTACGTTGTCATCTGCTGTTCCTAGGACACTCTGCATTACCAAGCTTGGCAATTCATTACTGCTTACCGCCCTCTGCCGCAGTTCTGCTCGCAGTGTAGCCACGTGGGCTATTGTTGCATCTGGACCATGCTGGTGTGGCAGTGATTTCAGCAGTTCTTCCCCCTCTTCCTGGCGTACAGTGATGGCATGTCCTCTGCATGCCTTTACTCTCCGCTCGATACATGCCCAGTACCGTTTCGGTGGTGCTTCACGTTCCAAATGGTAGAGGTACCCCTCAACCACCAGCATTGGTTTACCACATTGGCTGGGCACTGTGGTGTATCTGTTGCCAAGCAGACCGGGGCTATACAGATACATAGATTCCAGCATGGTAGCAGCACTTGTTGATGGCCTCTCAATATCCATTTCAGCCAGGCTAGCTGGGAATGGGATATACAACCAGCCTTGGAGCAAGTCCCTTCCAGATGGTGGGTTACTCGCTGTACAACACCTTGTCTTGTACTGTGTGTAGTAGCACTGTCTGCCACAGTGGCCCTGTACAGATGTGTACACTCCACCCGTCTCCGACTGCCTCTCCGCTATAGTGTCACTGTTTGCAGTTAACACAACCCTGGTGTTGCAATATGCTTGTATTCTGGTAGGTGTCTACAAAGCCTAGTTGCAGCACAGATTCTCACTGTACTGCACCAGCCCCCTTTAACTCCCAGTTCTTGCTGCTGGCCAATCAGGGTGTTGGGCCCAGTCTCAGTTTCAGTGGCAGAAGTTACATAGGGAGGTACCTGTGTGTTGCACCCTTGTCTGCCTACATGGGACTGCGTACTTGTGTACACCCCTATTGCAGGGACAAATGGATGGGTTTGGTTACACCTGCAGGATATACACTACCATGGTGTGGGTGGTGGGTTAATACTACTGTATGTTCTGCTACTGGGTTAGCAGTCCATGCTTGACCAGGTTGGCATGTTCCCACCTATCACTGCACCCAGGGGCTCTACCAGGACAGGTACTGTTTGTTACAGGTATGCCTCTCATGTGAGATGGTCCTATGCTAAAGCCCTCCTGCTGTGACATGATTCCTCCATGTGCACAGACTGCTGTTTCGTTAGGCTGTACTGTGTGTGGGGTATGGAGTCTGCAACTAGAGTGTATATCCCTTTAAGCTCTTAGCCTGACACATGACTTAGTGTTGTGTGCACTAGTTCACAGGGTTAGCTGTGCTGTGTTGTGGATTTTACTTCCTGCTTCTTTGGGACCATTTGCTGTGTTTTTGTGTTCAACAGGGGCTGTGGAGGTAAGTGATACTGTTGTGTGTGTTTGCTGCACTTGTGTGGCACTACCGATGTGCTGTTTGTCTTTTTGATCGGTTTCCCGTTGCCGGCCGTGTACACGGTCACTTGACAGCCTGCATTTACACTTTAGGGGCCATCTGCTTTTGTCATTTTTCCTGATGCCGTAGGTTTCCACAGCGGGTCTTTCGTTCGGCAGCACTGCTCTACGATCTAGCGGTGCTGCGGCCTTCTGGTTTCGGCGATGTAGCTCACGGACATTTGTCTTGCGATCTACACGACGGAACCCTATGAAGAATACTTAGCACGTTTTATTTTTTACGATGTGCTGAACATATTATTTATATTTTTCCTGATGAAACAAGATATCTGCATTAATAGTCATGAGGCTAAAGAAGTAGCTAAGGGATGGGTCCTGGTCTGACATTATGGAAGCTTTCTTGCTTTTGGTATTTAAGGTCCTGAGTTTGATTAAGGTTGGATTTATGAGCCTATTTTGTTAAATGCATGTGCATTTATTTTTTGTGAATACTGCCTCCTGTGTAGCAGCACTTTTATAGAGACAGTTAGTCACTTCTGTCGCCGACTCTTTCTCAGTGGTAAATTCTACGTTTAACCTGATTTTACAAAGGCTCTATATATCTCCCCTCTCTCTATGTAATATATATATATATATATATATATATATATATATATATATATATATATATATTGTATATATCTTCACATGGTCGACATTTCAGAATGTCGACATTCATATGGCCGAGACCATATGAGCGACTTTCGAAATGTCGACCATGCTGAACTGGCATCTCCGTACAGTGCGGAATGGAAACCTTTCCATCTTCTATACTGTAGTGTGATCTCAGAGTTGGTATATTTAAGTTTTGGTGGGTGTGGGGGGCAGAGCCTCTAATGGAGGGGTGCAGGGAGGTGTAGACCCTCTACTAGCAGTGTAAAGGTACTTTATTTGTGTTTTTATTTTTTTCAAATATGGTCGACATTTTGAATGTCAATCATATGATCTCAGTCATATAAATGTTGACATTCTGAAATGTCAACCATATTAAGTAGAGCTACATATATATATATATATATATATATATATATATATATATATATATATATGGATGTATACACACACACACACACACACACACACACACACACACACACACACACACACACACACACACACACACACACACACACACACACACACACACACAAATATAATTGGCATGTGTCTGAATTTTTTTTATTGACAGACAAGAAAGGCTTATGTGTGTTTTAAGCATGATGCCAGAATAGGCTTATGTTTTTTTAGTGGTAACCTAAGAGGTGTGAAATGCAACTATGATCAGACTCAATATATAGATCAAAATTATTTTCCGATTTCTGCTGGTTCAAAATGCAACAAGTATTTTGGCTCCATACTACTTATTTTGGATCTGCATTTTAATAACATATTTTGAGGTAAATGATTTTTAGCTGAACAGTATTGTTAGTACATATTAGTTAAAGCAAGGATGTATATGATTTAAGCATTTAGATAAGGTTATTAATGCAATGTGATTATAATTCCTCACATACTATAATGACTATTATTGAATATGCAACTTGTACAGTCTTGAGAAAGCTAATGTAAGTATTGGGAAGAGTGTGAAATCTGGCAGTTAGTGCAGTAGATTGAAACTATGAGCTGTTGACAAGCTGGTCATTGTAGTCCATGGTTTGATTAGCTTGGCCTTTATCTGCCTACAATGTGATTCTGACCAGGTTACTTAACCATATAGTGTTTTTAGGCTTTAAGGAAACTGGATTGTCTCCTGGGCATTCAGAAACCATGTAGCTGAAAAACTTGATGTCACTAATGGGTTGCTTGCATATATTCCATGGGCCTCCATTACAAGAGATTTAAGGTATCATATGGTAATCTCATCTTGGCTGGTTTTAATTTTCAGTTTTTGTTGAATGCTTTTTCTGTATGACTTTGTTACCCTTTGGTTTGGTTGCTTGACTGTATACCTGGCAACTACCTATGAACCTAAAGATTAAACATACATTTAAATGGATATGAAGTACTATATAATAAGGGCAATGACTATAAATTTTTTGGCAAGTGTAATTCAGAGATAGTGTTTTGTGATATATTTATTTATTTAGTTAGTTACCATAGAGTTTATTTTTTAAACTTTTTTAGAAGGGGGAAGAATTAATGACTGACTAAAGAATAAGATTTTGGTAAGATTACCATTTTGAGCAATGTAAGTCTATTTTCAAATGTGAAAAATAATTTATTCCAGTTGTCTGTTAATTTGGATATTGTATCAATTAGGTTTTGGTAGTTAACTAACATTATTTTTTATTATTAACCTCAATGATAATTCCTAAGTATTTTAACTGTAAATTGTCCCAGCCAAATTTGTTGTACGAGTTTAACTTAGTGGTTATCTCTTTGTTTATAAGCAAGAATTTTTTATTGTGATTAAATTTCAGACTTGAAATCTTTTCAAAATAGTCCATAGAGCTAAGTGTATGATCCAATGAGAGTTCAACATTGCCACTAATGAGCAGAATGTCATCAGCAAAAAGTGAAATTTTAGAAGAAAATTGTTCATTTACTTTAAAACTTTTAATGTTTATGTTAGATCTTATATAGTTAGCAAATGGCTCTATAATAAGTGCAAATAGCAAAGAGGATAAAGGGCATCCCTGTTAGGTACATTTTAAGATATCATAGGGAACAGATATATAGGAGCCCATTTTCACAAAAGAAATTGAGTTAGCATAAAGCTTTTTAATTAACTTTATGAAATCAGTGGAAAAGTTATATTCATTACTCTGAACAAGTATGACCAATTAACTGAGTCAAAAAGCTTTCTCCATATTTAAGCTTATTATGGATAATTCTTTTTTTTTTTTTTGTTCGCCATATCAATCAAAGAAAAGAGTCTTATTATATTAGCTTGAACTTTCCTATCAACTATAAACCCAGTATGATCTTTATTTACTAAACCAATGAGCATTTGATTTAATGTTTTTGCTAATATAGGCATGAAAATCTTGTAGCCTACATTTAAAAGTGACATAGGTTGATAAGAAGAACAGAGAGTAGGGTTTTTATCTGATTTTAAAATGGGTGCAATAAGAAAATATCTCTGTGACAGGGGAATATTAGATGTACTCTTAACTTCTTCAAAAGCATTTAATAACATTTTTAAAATATTGTTAGGTAAAAGTTTATATAGCTCAGGAATTATTCCATCCATACCTGGTGCTTTATTCGTTTTAAGATTTTTAATTTGGTCTTTTAATTCCTTAAAGGAAAAAGACTTACTTTTACTTTTCTGTTTTGTTGATAGTTTATTATGTATATTTTCTTTTAAAAAGCTATCCAATAAGGTTCTGTTACTCAGGTTTGACTTTGTTTTATTCATTTCTTCATAATATTTGCTAAAACATTTTAATATATCTTTCAGATCTGTAGCTTTACTAGACTTAGTCCCTTCTTGATAAACAAACTCCATGATACGGTTTATTTTATTCATGTTTTTAATCTAATAGCTATTCTATGAAGGCTCTTGAGGTTTATTGAATATGACTATAATTAATTTTTTTCTAGATTAATGGAAATCTTATGATGTAAGATTTCTAGGCATTTCTGATTTAGATTTTTCAACTGTGCTTTAGCTTTATCAGTGGGTTTAAGGTTTAATTTTAATTTATCAATTTCAGCTTGGAGACCATTTACCGCTTTATCCCATTCCTTTCTTTTAGAAATATACCAGTTCTTTACTTTACCATATAAGTATGCTTTTAACATGTTGCATAGCATGACATCAGTGACCTCACCATTATTGTTAAATTCCATAAACTGATTTATTTCTTTTAATAACCATTCATTAAAACCTTTTATTTTAGCTGAATATGCAAGGAGTCTTTGGCAAAAAATTTAATTGTTTGGACTTAAAGTAATTTAAATGTAATAGCATTGTGGTCAGACAATGAACACAAAACTATTAGTGCCTCCTCTATTTTGGAGTATAATGCATTGAATACCAATACTTTATCAATATTGATTTGAGTCCTAAATCTAAAAGAATAGTGAATATATTGTAAAGAACCATCTAGTTTTAAATCTGATGTATCTCTCATATACATTGTATTAATATAACAATTTAAATATTTCTCTACTGAAGATAGCCTGATTTGTTTAACATTTGTAGTGTCTTTGCCTGGTAGGTTACAGTAAAAATCACCAGCTATCAACATTTCTCCTTTAGAGTATAGTGTTATAATATCTAAGTATTTCTTAACTGTTTTAGAACAAATCCCAGGGATCTAATAGGCATTTATAAGGGTATAGTATTTTTTATTAATTTCTTTTACCATCAATCCCAGCATACCATTCTTGTTGGAATACAAATCCACTATTTTGGGTAGAACTGATGTTTTTTTTCCACAGAATAAGACCACCTCTTTTTTTATTGACCAAACTGAGAGCCAATTAAAACCGAATAATCTTTTAACAACACTGAGGATTGAAGTCCCAAAATAATAACATATGTTTGAGTTTCAGACTTTATAACCTTCAGAAAATGCATGCTAAAACATATTCTGCTCCTCTAACACATGTTTAAGCATATAAGAGCAACATTTCAAATCTGTCCCTATTTTTGAGCCTTTGTCCCCATTATTTTAGGCTTTGTCTAGATTTCTTGCTCTAGGAGGTTGAGAGGTATGTTTAAAAATAGTTTAGTTAAAATAAGCGTATTACTATATACCCTCTAGTGGAAAAACTGCAATGTTACATTAACATGGAGACTAATACTTGTAAACTGAAATTAATTTAAGGAAAACAGAAAAGTATTATCATTAGATGATTTCATTTAAAAGATGTTTCAGAAACAGCCTATTTTAATACAAATAAAACATAAATAACTAAAAGGAAGTTTTATTTGTCTCTGAGTTTTGTTTGTTCTCTTTAACTGCCCAATCATTCCTTGCAGCCTGTCTTTTTAAAGATGCACTCAGGTCCATATCATCAGTATAATTAAGTAAATTATTTTTCTGGATGAAGGCAACTGCATCTTCTAAGGGATCAAATGTTTTTTCCCCTCTGACAAGAATAATCTTAGTCTTGCAGGGTAGATTTTTTGGTGATTTTAACAGAGGAATACAAGCTTTTATTTCCAAAGCCACCAGACAGACATAGTGATTGTCAAATATAATAAAAGAATTGACAAGTTTTACGGATGAAGCAGATCATGCTGTTTTCAAAACTTGATTCTTGTCTTGACAAGAAAAAAAATGATTATTATAGATCTTGCATTGGAAACTTTTTTGCTTGGTGTCACTACAGTCGAAGATCTATGAGCCCTCTCTATGCCAAATGACAGAACTTCAGGAAGGTTTAATGTTTTAGGGTTTCAAGTGTATAAGAAATCTACCATGTTATCTACTTCTAGTTGCTTAGGGACTCCATAAATCTGGATGTTTTTCTTTCTTGGTCTATTCTTGAGTTCATCATTTCTTTCCAAGAACTTGTTGTTTTGTTAAAGAATAAAATCAATGTTATGCTCTCCTTCTGTAAGTCTGCTGTCTATGTCAGTGACAGAATCCTCCATACCAAATATCTGGAATTTCTGTTGTTTCACTACTTCCTTGTTTAATTCAATCTGCTTTGTACAATCTTCTCTTATTTTTGTCATCTTTATCTAGTTTTAAGTATAGGTCTTGTATACTACAAAGAATAGACTGTAACTCTTTCTTCATTGAATTTTCTTGTGAACATACTTTAGAGTGGTTTAAGTTTTTATCTTGAAGTTTTGATAGGACAATATTTGAAATGTAAATTATTTTTTCACCAAAATGTACCAAAACATTTCCAACCATTATTCCAGCTTATTTGAATGATTGTTAATGAAAATGATAATTTAATCCTGTCAAAAATGTTTAGGAAAAGCACAGCAAAATTCATGTACTGTTAACTATTTGTCATATTGACCACACCCATCTCCCCTATAGTAGTTTTAAATCATAGTCTAGTTAGTATAATATCATTTTCTTGGTGCCTATTAAGGTATAATTGTATTTTCTTAGATGTGGTAATCTCTTTAGTGGTGGGAAGTATCCTGGGGAATATAAACTACATACATGGACAGTTTGGCATAGTCACTAAGTGAAATTGCATTGTATCTGGTAAGGATATCTATTACTGTCTGCATTTCCTGCATTGTGATCAACAATGGATGTAAATCATTCATCTGAGGATGATGATGATGATGATTTGTGTGTGTGTGTGTGTGTGTGTGTGTGTGTGTGTGTGTGTGTGTGTGTGTGTGTGTATGTGTGGTGTGTATATGTATGTGTACATAGCTAAAGTAAGGTCAGCTAGAATAAGTGGGTAAAAGACAGTTAAAAATATAGTTTGAATGGGATTTCTGTTCAAACTAGAAACCTTAAGTTACATGAAAATTAATTGGATTGCTTACTGTTTAGTTATCTTTAATATTGCTCAGTGTGTGTGTGTGTGTGTGTGTGTGTGTGTGTGTGTGTGTGTGTGTGTGTATGTGTGTGTGTGTGTGTGTGTGTGTGTGTGTGTGTGTGTGTGTGTGTGTGTGTGTGTGTGAGTATGTGCGTGTGTGTACATAGTTAAAGTAAGGGCAACTAGAGTAAGTGGTTGTACGTGAGTAAAAGACAATTAAAAGGTTAGTTTAAATGAGATTTTTATTTAAACTAGAAACCTTAAGTTCCGTGAAAAGGAATTGGATTACTTACTCTTTAGTTATCTTTAATACTGCTTACTCATTCTGTTTGTGTTTATGTCAAACTCAATGAGCTTTCATGCAACAGTTTTCCTTTTGTTTTTATATAGTCATAATTGTAAGGATCTGGATTTTTATAGTGATCATAGAATAGCAATGAGTAATCACAATATGTATATGGCTGATATAAGGTGTTTCTTTAAAACTGATCATTTAAATGCAAGTGAACTCAACAGTGGTAATAAGAAAGGTAATTTGTTTAACTATTTAAAATTCATGAAATACGGTAGCTTTTTACAGAAAACTCATTTATTGCAAGATGGTATTAAAAATTAAATACAAAGGAATATACAGTGCTAGCAAGTTCTAGCTTTAAAGGAAAGAGATGAGAAAGGGAACAGCAATCTTATGGTGAAATTATATTATAATGGCTAAGTTAATTGACTTGATAAAGGTATAATGTGTGTGGTTATTACCAAATATAAAAAATTAATGTTAGCAAATATGTATTGGATTCCAGGAAATGCAGCATAATTATGTAGAAATTATCTGGAAATTAACTTCAAATATGAAGAGAAATATAATAATGATAGGAGGCTTCAACTGTATACTTAAAGACAATGATAAAATTGACAAACCTAGAAATTCAGCATCAGCTAAGGCTTTAGTTTGTTTGTCTTTTGGCTTTTTTTTCCGGTAAAGGGTCGCCACAGTGGAACTCTGGTCCACTAATGATTGGCAGTAGATTTTTTTTATGAAACGCCAAGGTGCCAGCTCGATGCCCAACCTAGCTAAGGCTTTAGTAATAACCTATAATTAGGTCTGGCTCTAAACAAAACCCTAGATTCAGTAAACCTGTATAATTTTAGCTAATTATTGGAAATAAACATATTACAAGTAATTTTATATATCTTAATAATCACCTTTATCAAAATTCATTCTCATACATTAAACTACGATCTTTTATTTCTCAGTCAATAAAGGAAAAATAAGGGCATGAAACAAAGTTATACATTGTCTCTTTTATTATCTGCTATTGCTATTGAGCCTCTAGCCAATTATTTAAAACTCAATAATGACATGTCAATTATTCATTTCAACAACAGATACAATTTAAAATAAATTATCAATATACCTCCAAAACGCAGTTACTTGCTGCCAATAAACTGTTAACAATAAGTAATATATTGATTCTTCAGTAATAAATTATAAAATAATTCATTACAATATTCTGAGCTGATATCAGATCTAAAGTTCAATCCAAATAAAACTAACACTTTATTCGCTGACAAAGAGTTAAAATATTTGAAGGAAACTAATAAAAATTTTAAATGGGATGATACAGAGATTAGATATTTGGGGGTTACTGTTGCATGCAAATGTACAGAAATAGTATCAATAAATTACAAAAAACAGATAACATTAAAACAATAATAAATAAATGGAGTAAGTTATACTTTTTTAGAGAAGACAGGTTGATTGTAATTAAATATATCACACAATACAGACAAGAAGACACAGGCTAGTTACCATCTAAAGGATTCCAGCAGAGTAGGCACGAAGGATACTAAGTAAAAACCGCGGAATCCACCACGAAGTAAAAAAGTTCTTTATTCACCACAAAGTAAAACGAACAAGCGCTTTCACATACACCGAGTATGCTTCATCAGGTTACATTATCCAAGTGAAAACCTTCATCTTATATACTCTACTCAATCATTTCATTAGTCAATCAAACAATGTTCCTGTCTGCTAACAATTAAATGATTAAATAATTAGGCATTAGTTTCCTCCTTTAAAGCAACAGCTATAGAAATTGTCTTTGCTTATCCTATGGATATGGAATAGCGCTACTATAATAACATATTACAATGTTACATACAAGACATTGTTACTATAAAAAATATATGCATATAAATATCAATAGATTTCATAACCTAAACCTCATATATTATATGATACTTTAGTATAAATAAAATAAAATAAATATAATCAATATAGACAATCACAGCTGGTTTTTGTCTCTTATCTACAATGTCTATTCGTATTATTAGATAACCGATACTATATATCTAGATATAACCCAGATAAAAACTATTCTGCTAAAACAACATGAAGTAAAAATATGTAGATATAATTGTATAAAGTAATATATGACCATATGGGTACTATATGAGTACTATATTGTAAAAAATGTACTACAAAAATACTATAAAATGTACTATAGAGTGCATTGAATGGCATGCTTAGTATATTTAATAATAATCAAAGGTCCCATTTAATTCATTTTTATATATGTGGAGCTGGTGCAATATATATATAGATAAACTCTATATATTCTTAATAGATAGATAAATAAATAAATAAATAAACTGATCTTATTATATATATATATATATATATATATATATTTTTTTTTTTATTATTGGTTATCTCCGTGCCTCTAATATCGGTTTGATACTGGTGTTAACATTTAATCCAGGTTCTATATGTGCTCGTAGTTTAAATATCCAGTCTAGCTCTATTTTAGCTAATATATTCATTTTATCTCCCCCTTTGGCTAACGGTTCGACTACTTGTAGCACTCTAAACTTAAAATAATGGTCTTGATTGGTGCTAATATGTTTCGCTAAAGCATTTGTAGAATTCATCTTCCTGATGTCATATATATGGTTGTAAATACGGTCTCTAAGTCTTCTGGAAGTGAGACCCACATAGAAAGCTTGACATTTCTCACAATTAGCTAGGTATATTAAATTGGTGGTATTGCACGTAGCACTTATCAGAAACCTGTGTGTATATTTCAAAAATGGTGATGTAAATTCACTACCTGTATTGATATGTTTGCACATATTGCACCTCCCACATGGCCAAGTGCCCTTCTTACAATCAACATTCCCAATCTTTACAGTTGCATTAGAATTCTTAATCATTCTATCCTTACACAACCATCTTTTCAGATTCTTCTTATTCTTATATCTGAAGTGAGGGGTAGACCCTACTAAGTCTTTAACACTATTTTCCATTAAAAGGATATTCCAATTCTCTTTAATAATTTTAGTAATGCTATATATATCACTCGAGTAACTCAATGTGAATGCTAACGTAGCCTCATTAAGATGTTGTTCAAAAATATGGTGTATACCTTGGTGGTATTGTTGTTTAGTTCTTGCTTTACCATTGGTTTCATTATTAAATCTATTTAAGAGACTGTGAGGGTATCCCCTATCTATTAATAACTTATCCAATAATGCAAGTTGTTTATTTCTCTCATGTTCATCAGTACATAACCTAGTGATTCTAGTTCTCTGATTCTGTACTATATTGGGGAATATAAATTGTGGGTGCATACTACTGTGATTCAAAATTGCATTCTTCCAACAAGGTTTCCTATATAATTGCATGTTAAGTGTGTTATTAACATCTTTCAATATAGTTATATCAAGAAAATCAATCTTGTCATGGGAGAATTCTATGGTGAATCTCAGAAAGTCTGTCGTTGATTCTAAATACTTGACCAGTTCATTTAATATTGACTGTTCACCCTTCCAAAATATTAAAATATCATCTACAAAGCGTCTGTATAAAATTTTATTCTCCATATAGTGGCTGTTAAATAGATGCTTAGATTCCCAATAGTGCATAACAATATTGGCATAAGAGTTTGCGCATGGGGTGCCCATTGCAACACCCCATGTTTGCATATATAAGTTGTCTTTATCCTTAAACATAAATACATTGTTCTCCAAAACTAGAGTCAATAATGTACATGTCAAATATTGCGTGTCACTATTCAATGATTTCTCCTCTAATAAAACATCTCTCACTGCCTCCACTCCATAATCATTAGGTATTACTGTGAACAAGTTTTTAACATCTAGGGATACCAAGATTAAATTCAAGCTATCATCTAGCTGAGTCGCTACTCGTTGTATATCATCTAATAATGAGTAAGTATTATTTAAAATAGTAGGTATTCTCCTGGCCACAGGACCTAATTTACATTCAACAAACTTAGAAATATATTCAGTCACCCATTTCTCCCCCGCTACAATGGGTCGCATAGGTGGGGGGAATTCCATTTTATGTATTTTTGGAAGACCTTTTATGTTGGGAACATTAGGTGCTTCAATTAAAAAATAGTCATACAGTTGTTTAGAAATCAATCTACACATAAGTAAATCATATAACATATCATATACAGTATCAATAGTCTTAGATAGTCCATTAATATTAATCTTACAGTATTTGTCAGTGTCACTTAGCATACTAAACATCAAATTATCATAAAATAAAGTGTCCAGGACCACAATGCCTCCGCCTTTGTCAGCTGGTCTTATAGTTAATAATTCATTCCTGGACAAATTCTGTAAGGCTAGAAATTCTTCAGAGTTCAGATTATAAAATACTTTTTCATGTCTTTTCCCCTTACTCATATCTGAAATGTATTTATAAAAATCATTTTCACATTTCTTTAAGAAGCATTGTACACTAGGGAGCACTTCAGGTATGAATGCGCTCTTTTTCTTAAAGCGCATTTCACTATCTGAGTCATTGTCTATTGCTTCATCTTTATATAGTAATTTCAATGACAAAGTTCGCGTGAACATGCGTAGATCTATTAAAAGTTCAGTTAACTTACTGCTTTGTGATGGTATGAACGAGAGTCCTTTATTGAGCACACTGTATTCACTAGCCGTAAGACTTTGGCTAGATAGATTGAATACCAGTTCGTTCGTCAACGCTGTCTCCTCCATTCCTCCGTGGTCTCTCCCGAAAATTTGCGCTTCCTTCTGCCTCTGCTGCTGGATCTCATTCTGTTCTCCTGCCGGTACCGGACTGGTAAAGGTAAAAAAACTTGTGTTGTCATGGCCGTAGATACCTTTGGTCTCGCTCCATTGGATGTGGAAGTTAATAGAGCCTCCTGATTCGGAGGCGGAGTATTGCAGAGATCTATTCCTATTGGTTGTATGCTCTGTTCATTACTGGGCATACGACTCTGAGAATTACTTCCCAGAGGTAGTGCTGTTGCAATTAAAGTGGAAATGTCTTGAGTGACAATATCAGTGTTAGCATTAGATATAGGTACACGTTTGGTTTTCTCTGCATAAGAGTCAGGTTGGTTTACAGCATTCGCCCTCGGCCAGACAAAAATCTGGCTGGATACAAAGTCGCGATAGTCCCTCATAAGTTTCTTATGCTTTAGTTGTTGTAGTCTTTCACTAAATGCTAGCACTTGCAAAAACATGCTCTCTAGTTTTTTGAGATGTATTTCCCCTTTAAATCGTTGTAGCATTTCAGTGTGTATCTCGTCAGCTTTTTCAGTAAGTTCTTTTTCAATTGGGGTAAAGTATTCAATAAGTAGATGAATATATTGCTTGCTGAAGTTGATGTTAAGTTTTTGCCACTTTTTCAACAACATCGGGTGTGTTTCCCCATAAGTAGGCATACATAGGATACGTATGCCTCTCGGGATGACATTAAAGTGTAGGCATGCCTCGAGATGCCGTCTCTGCCAAATGAGTCTATTAAGTTTGTACAATACATTTTCCAGTTCTCTTAAATTCTCATAAAAATCTTTGTGTACTGGTACAGTACCTGCTTCATTGTTGGTAGGGAGATGTAATTCTAATCCCAATAATGGATTGGCTTGTTGTGAAATCACATCCTTCCATTTGGTATTATGTTCCATTGGAGTTGGATTATAATCAAGTTCGACAGGTACATTCTCCATCGTGTGAAGGTAACCAAAAGCCAAAACGATAAATAGTATAAGAAGACACCATCTAAAGGATTCCAGCAGAGTAGGCACGAAGGATACTAAGTAAAAACCACGGAATCCACCACGAAGTAAAAAAGTTCTTTATTCACCACAAAGTAAAACGAACAAGCGCTTTCACATACACCGAGTATGCTTCATCAGGTTACATTATCCAAGTGAAAACCTTCATCTTATATACTCTACTCAATCATTTCATTAGTCAGTCAAACAATGTTCCTGTCTGCTAACAATTAAATGATTAAATAATTAGGCATTAGTTTCCTCCTTTAAAGCAACAGCTATAGAAATTGTCTTTGCTTAGCCTATGGATATGGAATAGCGCTACTATAATAACATATTACAATGTTACATACAAGACATTGTTACTATAAAAATATATGCATATAAATATCAATAGATTTCATAACCTAAACCTCATATATTATATGATACTTTAGTATAAATAAAATAAAATAAATATAATCAGTATAGACAATCACAGCTGTTTTTTGTCTCTTATCTACAATGTCTATTCGTATTATTAGATAACCGATACTATATATCTAGATATAACCCAGATAAAAACTATTCTGCTAAAACAACATGAAGTAAAAATATGTAGATATAATTGTATAAAGTAATATATGACCATATGGGTACTATATGAGTACTATATTGTAAAAAATGTACTACAAAAATACTATAAAATGTACTATAGAGTGCATTGAATGGCATGCTTAGTATATTTAATAATAATCAAAGGTCCCATTTAATTCATTTTTATATATGTGGAGCTGGTGCAATATATATATAGATAAACTCTATATATTCTTAATAGATAGATAAATAAATAAATAAATAAACTGATCTTATATATATATATATATATATATATATATATATATATATATTTTTTTTTTTCTTATTGGTTATCTCCGTGCCTCTAATATCGGTTTGATACTGGTGTTAACATTTAATCCAGGTTCTATATGTGCTCGTAGTTTAAATATCCAGTCTAGCTCTATTTTAGCTAATATATTCATTTTATCTCCCCCTTTGGCTAACGGTTCGACTACTTGTAGCACTCTAAACTTAAAATAATGGTCTTGATTGGTGCTAATATGTTTCGCTAAAGCATTTGTAGAATTCATCTTCCTGATGTCATATATATGGTTGTAAATACGGTCTCTAAGTCTTCTGGAAGTGAGACCCACATAGAAAGCTTGACATTTCTCACAATTAGCTAGGTATATTAAATTGGTGGTATTGCACGTAGCACTTATCAGAAACCTGTGTGTATATTTCAAAAATGGTGATGTAAATTCACTACCTGTATTGATATGTTTGCACATACTGCACCTCCCACATGGCCAAGTGCCCTTCTTACAATCAACATTCCCAATCTTTACAGTTGCATTAGAATTCTTAATCATTCTATCCTTACACAACCGTCTTTTCAGATTCTTCTTATTCTTATATCTGAAGTGAGGGGTAGACCCTACTAAGTCTTTAACACTATTTTCCATTAAAAGGATATCCCAATTCTCTTTAATAATTTTAGTAATGCTGTATATATCACTCGAGTAACTCAATGTGAATGCTAACGTAGCCTCATTAAGATGTTGTTCAAAAATATGGTGTATACCTTGGTGGTATTGTTGTTTAGTTCTTGCTTTACCATTGGTTTCATTATTAAATCTATTTAAGAGACTGTGAGGGTATCCCCTATCTATTAATAACTTATCCAATAATGCAAGTTGTTTATTTCTCTCATGTTCATCAGTACATAACCTAGTGATTCTAGTTCTCTGATTCTGTACTATATTGGGGAATATAAATCGTGGGTGCATACTACTGTGATTCAAAATTGCATTCTTCCAACAAGGTTTCCTATATAATTGCGTGTTAAGTGTGTTATTAACATCTTTCAATATAGTTATATCAAGAAAATCAATCTTGTCATGGGAGAATTCTATGGTGAATCTCAGAAAGTCTGTCGTTGATTCTAAATACTCGACCAGTTCATTTAATATTGACTGTTCACCCTTCCAAAATATTAAAATATCATCTACAAAGCGTCTGTATAAAATTATATTCTCCATATAGTGGCTGTTAAATAGATGCTTAGATTCCCAATAGTGCATAACAATATTGGCATAAGAGTTTGCGCATGGGGTGCCCATTGCAACACCCCATGTTTGCATATATAAGTTGTCTTTATCCTTAAACATAAATACATTGTTCTCCAAAACTAGAGTCAATAATGTACATGTCAAATATTGCGTGTCACTATTCAATGATTTCTCCTCTAATAAAACATCTCTCACTGCCTCCACTCCATAATCATTAGGTATTACTGTGAACAAGTTTTTAACATCTAGGGATACCAAGATTAAATTCGAGCTATCGTCTAGCTGAGTCGCTACTCGTTGTATATCATCTAATAATGAGTAAGTATTATTTAAAATAGTAGGTATTCCCCTGGCCACAGGACCTAATTTACATTCAACAAACTTAGAAATATATTCAGTCACCCATTTCTCCCCCGCTACAATGGGTCGCATAGGTGGGGGGAATTCCATTTTATGTATTTTTGGAAGACCTTTTATGTTGGGAACGTTAGGTGCTTCAATTAAAAAATAGTCATACAGTTGTTTAGAAATCAATCTACACATAAGTAAATCATATAACATATCATGTACAGTATTAATAGTCTTAGATAGTCCATTAATATCAATCTTACAGTATTTGTCAGTGTCACTTAGCATACTAAACATCAAATTATCATAAAATAAAGTGTCCAGGACCACAATGCCTCCGCCTTTGTCAGCTGGTCTTATAGTTAATAATTCATTCCTAGACAAATTCTGTAAGGCTAGAAATTCTTCAGAGTTTTTTAGAGAAGACAGGTTGATTGTAATTAAATATATCACACAATACAGACAACTTATTTAGTTTCTCTAAATGAACACATTAAACAATTTAACATATCTGAAGTTCTTATAGAACCCCCAAAAAGCTAGAATAACTTTGGAATATCATGTAAGAGTATTGAAAGATGGTTGAATAGGATTTTCTGACCTAGAAACTTATGCTGTAGCCTCAGTTTTTAAAAGAGTAGCTTTATAGTTAAATTCTCATTATTCAGCCAACTGATAAAAATGTATGAAGCCATTAGATTAAATAAAGAAACCATATCACTATATAACATATACAAATATTGAATAATAATAATAATAATAATAATAATAATAATAATAATAATATGAAGTGACTGTTAAGGAAACATTTCTTTAAAAACACCAATAATCTAACAGATTCTATTTACATAAACAATATATTAAAACATTTAAAATTTTATCTATAAATAAATGGTGATAAATACATGGTGTTTCAAAATATTCCCTATAGTATTTACACCAGAACCTATAGCCACTCTGAACTATTAAAAAATTATATACTTAAAAATAAGAATTTGATCTTTTGGAATCAAATGTTAAAAGCTTAATGCAGACTAATTAATGGGTACATGTGATACCTTTCAACTGTCCAGATTTTCACAGAATGTCCAGATTTTTGCCTTATATTTTTGGTCTGTTCCTCATAAAATTTGTGGATTTCTGGATTTTTTGGGGCAAATCAGTGAGATCTGAATTAACTAAACAATGTCAGGCATTTCAGTTTCAGAGTTAATATTTTTCAGAAAATGCATGGTAACACAACACATTTTATTCTAGCAACATTATGAGTTTATAAGAGCAATATTTAGAATTTGTTCCTATGTTAAGGCTTTGTCCCCCAATATTTTTGGGTTTGTCCAGATTTTTTTTGTGTTAAGAGGTTGAGAGAAATTTAGGATATGTATATGGAAAACTGGCTTAGAGTACAAATCAATAGACAGTTCTTAAAGTTGACTTAATGGCATATATAATTAAAAAATCCATGTATTCTTGTTTTTTTAAACTGTCTCAAAACAAATGATGAGATAGAGTGATCAAATATATATATAAAATAATTAAAAACTATAAATTTCATCATCAACATTAAAGCCATTAGGGCTATGCTCTCCAGATGAACATCTCAACTTTAAGTACAATATATAAAAAATTATTTTAATATCATAAAAAAATCATCTTTATTTTAGAGATTATTCACTTAGAAATGTCCACACAAATCATTTATCACTACAGATAAGATTGAAATTAAGGCTGTTGAAGACGTAAATCCTTAATACAAGCAGACTGACAGTATATGGTTCAAGATTTCAGAGTTCTACAGTGTTGTTTTTAACTAATGAATGTTTCCTGCAAATATTGTGATCTGATAAATGTATATTAACTAAGCTTTTGGTGTTGTTTAATGCTCCAATTCTTGGATATGTACCAAAGTCTCATTTCTCACTACTTTGGAGCTTATTAGCAATAGCCAAGTAAATTTTAACATCATAGTGTGTTTAAATAATGAGCTTGACATCCTTGTATTTCTTATGTCACTGATGTGTTCAGAAATGCGAACTCTCAGTGACCTAGACGTTTGCCCCACATAAAAAGCAGAGCAGGAGCAAGTAAAACATGAAATATCATAAACCTTAGAAGTGTTTCTGCCGGTGAATGCTTTGCTGTTTAGTACATGCGTACAGGCTGAACAGTGGCCACAGGGAATGCACCCCACCAATTTGTCGCCAAATAAAGTAACCTGCTGTGTGTTGGAGGGCAACATATGATTCTAATGATTAAAATATGAGCCCAGTGTGGGACCCTTGCGATATGAGAAAAGTAATTTTAAAGAGAGAATTTCACAAAGCTTGTCAATTGCCATAAGAATGTCCCAATGGTGATTGATGATCTGCCTGAAAGTATTGATGTTACACGAACCGGCTCAACTAAATTGCTGTCCTTAGAAATATATTGTAACAAGGAATGTCTGGGTTGTTGTGAAGCAAACTGACTCACCTTGTTTATGTTATGAATATCATATCGTCTCTGAAGGAATCTGTTTTTCAAATCCTGTTGATAAAAATCATAAGGGTTTTCAGAAGAACAATACATTTTATTCTTAGAAATTGGGATTTGGGGATATTGTGGATGATGTGTCAAGGGTGATGACTATTGGCATGGAGTAAGGTGTTGTATTGAGGATGTTTATGAAATACCTCAGTCCTGAGTGTGTGATCAGCCTCTCTAGTGATGTTCACATCCAAAAATGTAATTTGGTTGATATCAAAAATTTAATGTAAATTGGATGCCCGACTTGTTCTCATTGAAGTACTGTACAAATTCCTTTACATATATATCATCCCCCCTCCCCACCATCCAACAATCATCCAGATATCACTGCCAAATATCAGTTTCATCAAGGTATAAATTATGACTGATGTCATAGATAAGTTATTCCTCGATATAAGCCATAAAAAGGTCTGCATAAATGGGGGCAAAAGAAGCCCCCATAGTGGTACCTTCCACCTGCCAATAACATTTGCCATGGAAGTAAAACATGCTCTTAGTTAACACATGTTCTGTGAGGCAAGCAAGTAAGGTGTTAAAGCCAAAATTGAATGGCCTGTAACCCACCCAACAGGGAATGTTGATGTACAGGGCGGGCACATCCAATGTTCACATTAACCAACCAGAATCCAACTGTGTATCCCTCACAATCTGTACGAATTAAGTAGTATATTGTATCCTGGCCCTGACCATGGATAGAAGGGGTTGAAGATATTTAGTATGAAATGCAGCTAAAGGTTCCATGAGTGATCCTCTGCCCAATACAATTAGCCTCCGCAGTGGTTTGCATGGATCTTTATAATTTTGGGCAGTAAAGATATTGGGATTGGGGATCAGACACGATCAAATGATACAAAATTTGCTTACTAATAATACCCTCTTCCAGGGCAAGGTTCAGGAATATATTTCCAGTTTGAATTTTGGTGTTGGATCTAATGGCATGTGCATATAAAATTGCCCATCAGATAGCTGTCTTTCGGCCTCTGCAAGATACATTGACCAGTTCATAACCACGACTGCCCCACCTTTTTCAGTTGGTAATATGACAACGTCATGATTATTCTTAAGCTTAGTTAACACCTCTTGTTCCTGCTTAGTAAGGTTGTGTTTCATGTTAATAAGAAAACATTTGTTAAAGTGTAGATCTTTGAGCACGCAATCCTTAAATATAGCACCATGTTTGTCCATGGGTGGCATAAAAGAGGATTTCCAGAAATGAAAAACAGTAGATCTTTGAAACTGAATGTCATCTGCAAAAAACAATTTTAAATTCAACAGTCGGCAAAAATTTGAGACATCATTGGCAAATGTATCCTCATTAACAAAAAAAACAGGGACATAATTAAGACTCTCGTTGAGTAGTTTTATTTCGACTTCAGACAGTGAGTAGGTAGAAATGTTATGCACATTACTGGTATCTCTTAATGTGGTATAATGAGATCCAAAAGATGTTGAATAGTATTTGTGGGACCAGTATTTCCTGCCCTCTCTATGCTTGCTCCCCCTAAAGGGTCAGTACTTAGACTTCTCTTAGCTGCTGGTGACTCCGAGGTGGAGGTGATTCATCCCCAGACATGCCACGATGCCCATTAGGGCCTTTTTTGAGTATGGACCGGGGTCTCTTTCTTTTGAAGATTGGTTTGGTCTTATCCTGCTCAACAAATCTAACATTTTTCTGTAACCTGAAAGATTTACCGTTCTCATAATCCGTGATGTCACTGTTACATTTGTGGGTCTTCTTGGTTTTGAGCTGTTGCTCTAAAGTGAGTAAGTCTTTGGCTAATCGGTTAACATACTTATCAAAAAAAGGTTCCCCCTCAAAAAGTCTGACCTCTTCACATATTGTTTTAACTTCAAGAATGAACTTGTCTATTGTCCGCTCATAATATGGAATGAGAATGTCAACAAAAGCCATAGAGATCTTGTGCTGGGCTTGAGCCCATTCATCTAATAATAAATCATCTGCCAAACTCACCAAAGGTTGAATGCGAACCCTGAGGCCACATGGAGAAATTCCCCGTACCTTATATGCCTTAAACAGTTTGAGATGTCAGACATTGGTCCTGAGGGACTTCATAGTCTTAGTCAGTTTGAGAAATGATGTTGAGCATATGTTTTCAAGATTATTAGGGCCTAGTGTGGAATTATCTGTAGAGGTTGTCCCAGTCCAAAAACATTTAGGTCATCCCTGTCTGCAGAGAGACCTTGTAAAAGTTTGGTGAGATCCATAGTATTAATGGGACAATCCTAAAAATTGCCGATTAAATGAAATCTTGACCCCTACAGAAACAGCAAAGATATTAATAAAGATACAAATATTGAAAAACAGTTTACCTAAATACATAAATTCAGTTGAAAAAGCAATATGTTCCATTGTCAAATGTTCAGCTGTTGTTGAAATCCTAGTACAATATAACCAGAAACATTCCCCTGATAGCATGAAACATTCAAAACATACAAATGCTTAATTGTAAACTGTAATCAATATATGTGCCCAATAAAAGGCAACCAAAGATGGTATATGAAAATGTGAACTATAAAGTTGCGAATCATTTCCCAAAGATAATACCATGGTAATACCACAAATGAAGAAATGAAAAAATGTCCAGTATATCCCCTGAAAGAGTCAATGAAAACCCAATCTACTCAGTCTCACCAAAAATTCCACAGAAAATGTCTGAATAAAGACAAACAAAATCAACCTAAAAGGCCCACTGATAAATGGTGATTATTATACTGAAATGGCTGATTCAAAAGAAAATATCAGTCAATAAATTCAGATAGTAACATCCAAAATTAGATGGCGTCCCAAAATGTCTATCTGTTCAAAATATTGACAATGAATGTCCGATATTGATTTATAATCCATTGAGTTAAATTCATTGATTACACTGAAACATACCAGCCCAAGATCTGTAATTAGCCCAAGGGACAAAATTCACAGTCGCCAAGCAGCCACCGAAAAGTATTACATCAACAACCTAAGCCGTAAGAACTCCACTGAAAGCTGGCCAAAAAAAGAAAAAGATCCCCCCATTCACGGGTTCTGGGCTTATTTTAAAATAAAATCCAATGGCTGATCTTCATTGCTGCCGCTGGTTCTGTTGTCTCCTCGTGAATGTGCTCCTAAAACAAACACAATACTGAAATTATCCCCAACAACCCAAAATAGGTCGACATGTGTCGCTACCTAACTAATTCAATAGTTTGGATATTGCTTCGGTCAGAAAAAAGAAACACATCACAGTGGATAATGAGAAGAGCCAAAAGGCCTATGGCTTGTGGTTGAGCAGTCCAGTCTTGTAGGCAAAATTGACGTAGGATGCAGTGAACCGCAAGTGTCTAACTTTTGAAAATAAATGAGCAAGCACAAACCAAAAGTCCCTTGTAAAGTCAGGAAGCAGAACTAAATAGTTGGCCATACATCCTAAGAGAGGCTTGTAAAGGCCAAAAGCACATGAACGGAGCCTCCGCCACTGATAGCAACAGTCATCCCGATGAGCCAACATCAGAAACATGCCAGTCAATGTAGAACAAGAAAATCCATAAATACGGCAGGTGCACGGACTAAACCACTGTAATCAGAAACAAAAAATGTCCAACACCAAGGGTGGAATTCTAAACAGTTTAATGTGGCAGCTCCAAAATAAGAATAAAAATAAACAGCAGACCAGTTTCAATTAACCTTATTATTGATGGGATCACAAGAAACAGAATGTCTAAATTTGGTTGGCAAAGCATGTTAAATAAAAAGAATCCAGCTGGATTATCAGTTGGGAGGTCTGTTTAAACCAGGCCTGAATGAGGTTAATTGATTATCTAGTGAGATGCTATTTTGCCATTAGGCTTACTATTTAAATTTATGTGTGTGCTTGTTATTGTTATAGCACTGATGAAGGCTAATTTTTTGGCCAAAACCAGTCTGCTGTATATATTTATTCTTATTTTGGAGCTGCCACATTAAACTGTTTAGAATTCCACCCTTGGTGCTGGATACTTTTTGTTTCAAAGTACAAGTAGTTCTCAGGCAGAGGAGAGAAGTCGTAATGAACTAAAGCATAAAGATAAAAGATCATTAAGAACCAGAATGGGTGAATAGTAATGATCACCACTGTGAAGCAAGACAAGAACTGTTTTTGTACCTATATGCACAATCTGAATAAAGATGTTAAAATAGAGCAATTACCTGTTGATTACTGTTGAAGAATTGATCTCAATAATGCTATATGCTAAGTTCATTTCAGTTGTAGGTGCAAATCAAGAATTTGACAGATAAGACTAGATGAAGACATTTTAGATTATGTACATTTGGTACAACATTAAGAAGGTGTAAATTTATTAGAACTTTTCCTTGTATGCCTTTCGTGCCAGAGGTAGGTAATTAAAGACTTAAAATGTGATGAAATTATAAATGGTGATCTGTTATTCTGGGATCAGGTACAAGAATAAAGTGACAAAAGACTGATAGATCAGATAATAGATTACAAGAACATAATTTTAAAATAAATAGCAGCAAATGTGAACTAAGAGTGGCTAGCCTTATATATAGAAGGATTGTATTTTAACATCAGAGGGACTGGAGCTTAATATTGAAAAAGATAGAGTGACAGTGTAAATTCCAAAGGCAGAATGCAAACAGATATTACAGAGGTTTCTTGGAATGATGCTGAATCTTGCAAAGGTTACACTTAATATGTCCAAGGGTGTAAGGTTGTCATAGGGGTTGGAGGCTGGCATAATGGTTAAGGTGTTTACCTGACAAACACAAGGTACAGAGTTTGATTCTCACCTCTGAGAGGAAATTTGTTCGGCTTGAAATGGCCCACAAGGACTGCAAGCTTAGTACTTACTTATGAAACTATGAACCTGATCTATGCTCCAAGAAAGTTGTTGGAGTAAGAAGTAGTCTGGAGATGATGCTATGAATAGGAAATGTAATTTGAAATGCACTTAAAGGTAGTTATAGACAAATAAACCATAAAGAAAAGAATAAGCTTTTCTATTGTAAGTAGATACAGGAAGGAGTTTAACAAGCCTGTCTTATTCCCCCTGTATCAAAATTCAATCAATGTGCACAAAGCCTCATATCAATGCCAACAAATTTAATAAGCTGATTATGTATAACTTGTGTGCCCAGCAGCAACAGGACCCGGAACTTGCAAACACAGTAGAGCTAGTTAAGTAGAACAAGGACTTTATTTCACATACAGAACAAATAAAACACTGGATAAAACAAGCGCTTTCGCTCAGTCAATACCGAGCTTCTTCAGAATACAAAATACTTTATGCTTCCATTACCATATGTTAAATACTAATTGAAACAGTCACATGACCCTCCTAACTCATTCCATTTTAATTAAAACTACACCATGTTGGGTGAAATGTAAAAGAACTAGCTGTCTGAAAAAAGACATAATTAAATACATAAAACTAAAAGCTAAAAACTAAATAATACTTTTTCTCGGGCGAATTTAAACAGATCTTGGCCCTTTTAACTCAATTATCTAACAGCATTAATGAACGAACCTTGGATTCAACTACAGGGTTGCCTGGCAACCAATTACAACTTACGGACCAACAAAGGAAACGGGTCACTTCCCCTGCGCCGAACGCTATTAGTGCGCAAGATGAGCTCCCTGGTACTACTCTACAGAGTAACGGTCAGATTTTTACATCGCAACTAAGAACCGGCGCGATCATAGAACTAGAACGGACAATAACTACAAGGATTTTAATTTTGGCGTTTGGGCTAGTCAACAGTTCCACTTTAATCAAGGTACTGTAAACCCCGGCTTTAACAAAAGTATTGAGGACAATTTTAATGGCTTAAGAGACAACTTGTACACATTCAAGAGTAATCAGCTTGAGATAGACTACCTCAAAGAACGCATACAAGTTAAGCGGGTCCCTAAAGGACTTTGATTATATAAGTTTCCTAACAACGCACAACCAGGCACTGCTTTTTATGATAAACTGTGTGAGATTTTTAACAAAGCTGGCTTAGAGATGTTAAAATTGATGATTGCTGAATATGAAACTAAAGCTGATATTTTATTAAAGGAGCTGAATGCTTTAAATCACAATGTGACTAGCGATAACAACTTTGCCAGTGTTAGGATAAATTATGACAATGTTTTTTATGAGGTGGATCAATATTGTACTAAAATTTTGAACCGGAAAATTAGGAAACTAGAAAGGGATCTTATTGAATACAGAGAGGAGCTAGCTTACCCCACCCCCAGAAGTGGGGGGTGGAAGAATAATGTAGACACTGTATTTGCAGATAGGATGGATGGAACAAACAACAATGGTAACTATTCTAGATTGGAGACTGAGCCCCTTAGAAGAAGCAAGAGAATTGCAGAAAAGGGAAGAAAGCAGTCCTTTCAGGATTTTCGGCACCCCCCCCCCCAGCAGAGGGGGGAGGGGATCAAGACATCAATACCAGGGTTGGAACAACACCCAGAAGTAGATTCTGTAGAAATTTTGACCCCCACTATAGAATCACAGAATGTTTGTAACAAACAGGTGGTTTGTAGAAAGGGCAATTTTACTATATTTAATTTCACGGAGTTGGTACCCACCCAAGATTACTTCGACTTATTCTTTAGGGGATTCCATTTTGTTCCCTCTTGTCCTTCCAACCTGACAAGCACATTGATTGATTTAAAACTATTCATTAGACAATTGAATCTTACTTTATTTTTCAAAGGCCAAACCAACACTAATATGGGGCTAGCAAGGACTAGCACTTTTAATCCCCCTATCCACCCTTCCCTTAAAGTTTTTGAGGAACTGGTAGAAAGGGACATTAAGAACATGGAACGTTGTAAGTCTAGCACCTACCCTCCCAACCTGAATGATAAAGAGATGCAATTGATTGATTACTTGAAACAGGAAGGGTGTAGGGTAATGAAACCTGACAAGGGAGGGGGTGAAGTGTTGATGTATATGGTTGACTACGATTCTTTTTTACACAGTATGTTACAAGAAACAGATCAATACGAGTTGTTATCAATAAACGAAATCAACATTGCTCACTCTAAAATTGGTTATCATTTACATGACCATCTTTTGCAAGGGGTGATTAATGAATGTCTGTACAATTATTTACATGTTGATAAACCAAAAATTCCGGTCACCTTCGGCATCCCTAAGACTCACAAAAGTCTAGATCCAATAAAATTCAGGCCAATTGTTTCTAGTGCAAGAAGCATCACTGAACCTCTTGCAAAATTTGTAGATTTTAGTGTAAAAAGATTTTTATCTTCTATTGCACACATTAGTAAGGATTTGTGGGACTTTTTGAAAGGAGTTGACCAACAGATGTTTAACCCACATCTTTTTATGGTCACTATTGATATTGTTGAGCTCTTTCCCGGTATTCCTCACCAGACAGGTTTGGAATGGTTTAGAGAAGCTCTAGCAACAGAATCCGGTCTTCACAACACAATTATCAACTTGGTTTTAGAATTCATGGAAATTGTCCTTGAGAATAATTTTATTTACTTTAATGGTGAGTTTTACCACCAGAGGAAAGGGGTGGCGATGGGGGCCCCTTGCGCTTCACTATATGTTAACGTTGTGTTATATTACTGGGAGCAGAATTATGTCTTTTCAAGTCAATGGTTTGAACACATAGTACATTATAGGAGGTACCTTGATGATATTTGTCTGTGGTGGAAGGGTACTGAAGAAAATTTAAATGAGTTTTTGAACCACATTAACAACAGTACTGAGTTCTTGAACTTTACTCATAAGATTGACCATGACAGATTAAACTACCTAGATGTGACTTTATTTAAAGACTATGTTAATCATTGCTTCCAATCAAAGTTGTACAGGAAAAGTACATTTTCGAACTCTTATCTCCACTTTGACAGTGGATACCCCTTTTATCAAAAAAAGAGTATAGTCAAAGGGCAGATTATTTGAGCATCTAGAATGTCTAGCTCTCCTGAAAGCTTTTTGGATGAAGTACACACCCTTAGGGCATTGTTTGAAGAGTAGGGGTACCACAGGACCTTGATTGACCTTATGATTCAATAGGTCACACAAAATAGGGAATTGAAATACCCTCCTTTATTAGGAACTGGATTAATTACCCTTGACCAAGGGGCACGATTGAAGCAAACAGATGTAAAGAATAATTTTATTCACACCTTTTCAACTAGTTCCCAGAAGATTGAGCAGATTATTTCAAAACAATGGCCCATACTTGCTTTACATGATGAAGTAAAACAATTTGTTCCGGATTGCCCTCATTTTGTAAGGAAAAGAGACATTAACCTAAAAGAATTGTTTGAGAGGAAAGGAGCCCTTGGGTTAAAAACAAGCAAAACAAGATCAGGTACCCACAAATGTGGTAGTTGCAAACAGTGTAGTGCTATGTTTAATCACAACACAGTCTTTATTCCCTCCAGGGAATTTAGATTTAAGTCCACTAATTATTTTAATTGTGGAACTAAGGGAGTGGTTTATTTAGGACTATGTGTACACTGTTGTAGTTTTTATGTGGGCAAAATGGAGCGACAACTGAGGAGAAGGGTTTATGAACATTTTTATGATGTTTCTAAGGCAAGGAAAACAATGCCTTTTTTAAGCATTCACAGGTCTGTAAAAATATGGAGCTAAAGTTTATGGTCCTAGAGCAAGTAACACCGGATATAAGAGGTGGTAACTGGGAAGCCAGGCTTGAGTACCGTGAATTATACTGGCAGCTCAAGTTAGATTCGGGAAGGTCCCCTGGTTTGAACGAAAACATAAACATTAGTAGTGTTTTAAAGCTAAGAATGGCCCGCTTATAACACAACACACAGTATGAACACTTCAACAGTTGTTTGACAGCTGTATTATGAATTTGAGTGCTCCTTCTAGTTAATCAGCCTATAAGTATTAGGTCATCCAACGACTAAATCTATGACCATCTTTAGAACTAGACAATAAAGAGATTACTAGGTTGGTCATAGAGATTTTGGTAATAATATATATTTTTTAGTTTTTAGCTTTTAGTTTTATGTATTTAATTATGTCTTTTTTCAGACAGCTAGTTCTTTTACATTTCACCCAACATGGTGTAGTTTTAATTAAAATGGAATGAGTTAGGAGGGTCATGTGACTGTTTCAATTAGTATTTAACATTTGGTAATGGAAGCATAAAGTATTTTGTATTCTGAAGAAGCTTGGTATTGATCGAGCGAAAGCGCTTGTTTTATCCATTGTTTTGTTTGCTCTGTACGTGAAATAAAGTCCTTGTTCTACTTAACTAGCTCTACTGTGTTTGCAAGTTCCGGGTCCTGTTGCTACTGGGCACACTTTGGATTTTTGGTCTGTTCTCTCATTTATTCTATGTATAACTTGTTCCTTAAATGCCTTTTATACCTTGAGCTAGTAAACACCATCTTATGAACTTACTGTGAAAAAGATCTTAATAAAAAAATGAAAAAGATAAAAGAAAATAGGCAACAGATATTTGTGGTATGGGTTGGGAATATCAGTGGGTGAACATACAATTGCGTGTGTTTATTTGTCCCAAAAACACCCTTACATGTCTGTGCAAACATTTTCAGTAATGGAAATATAGTAAGTGTGGAAGTGCATTTTACCAAGGAGCACCAACTTTTGCATAAATCTAAAACTGGCTACAGGAAATATTCATCAGAAATTGTCTATATGTATGCACACACATACATATGCATGTACAGATATGACTTATAATAATGACATGCAAATAACACAGTATTACAGTTTTGATTCAGGGCATACAATAAACAGGCTTAGAAACTTTATATCAATATCACCATATTGTACTGTATCACTATATTGTGATTGTAACAGGAAAACTAAGCATCTTTAGTAATTGTACCCTCCTTTTCTGTTGAGCAGGGAAATAAATGGACAAGGGAAATTTACTTAACAGTACAATACAGTACCAAAGCCATACGACTGTCATGTGAATCAAAATCAAGGATGTGAAGATGTAAAGAAATGTCCAGCTGGTGAAAAAGGAGAGGGAAATACAGTAAGAAGAGTCACTGGAGAAATGTACGTATTTAATAGCAATTATAAAACAAATGGGGTAGCATTCAGGAGAGACAAAAATGAGAAGTAAATGGAAGGGAGATTTGATAAATCCGTGGCAAATTTTTTTTCTTAAAAAGCCTGAGTCATACAGGGGTGATGGCTAATATATTAAAAACACTGACAGAAAAGTCAGCCATAATTTGGAGCCAGAAAGATAGGGAGGCATTATTGTAAGAAGGGGACAAGGATGGCAGTTATGAGCTCTCAAATAATGAAATATTCTGATTTTTATAAAAGAGTAAACAAAGAACAGATTGTCTTACCACCCTAGGAAATTACCATATATAGATGTAGTAATCAATTATTTAGACAATTAGAGTAATCCAAATGTATTGTCACAGAGGACATTGAACTGAGTGACAATCAAGAGTCTGGAAACTCATGAAGCTCCCCAAATGATGACTGACATCTAGATATCTATACATGATTTGTCAGTTTGAATTCTCCCAAACTAATTCACTTGTTCTCCTACTTACAAAGGGGGAACCAGACCTCAAAATGGAAGAACATTCTAGTCTATTAGGCAATGCTTTCTCTCTATGGGTTACAACAAATGTTGATTGTGACACTTATGCAAGTACACTGTCTAAACAAATTGGAAAAGTTGATTCTCCAATTAATGAGCAATGAATGATCAAAGCAAACCAATCAGGTATACAGCCAAGATAACCATTTATTACAGCAGTATTTAATGAATGACTACATCACTGGGATGCTGTCAAGCTAGGTGTCAAAGATGTTTTTTGGCTAAGTATGTTGGCCATGAATATGGACAGTTGTAAATGAATCTGGATTTTACATGAGTTTATTACTCATATTCAGAGCATGCATAAACATTCCTAAGCATTACATTTGGCCCTAATTGGCATATAATGGTAATTTATATAAAAGTTTATAAAACAACAGGGATATACTCCTTACTGCCATCTTTATCTGCTTTGGCAATAAAATCTTTAATTACAATTGTTACAGTTACATGGTAGGATAAAGGGATAACTATCCAAGAAGAAAAGAAATTTCCATTAAATGGTAGTGAAGGCTCAGATTATCTGTCCATTTTAAATGACACTATTTTGGGCTGGGTGAAGCATCATAAAACCATGAAAGTTTTGTTGAGTGAGACATTTCACACGAGAAAACACTGTAGCTGAGTATCAGCTGTATCATTCCAGATCATAATTATATATATTTAGCTTTAAATATAATAGCTATACTCTTAGATGCGTAGGGTTACTTTTTTAAAGGTTTTTTTTTACTTCTTTAAAAAAATCATTTAAAATGGATAGATCAAAACTTGGAAGTCTTAGAGCACAAGTGGTTATCTTTATATTTGCCTTTTTGAGATGGTATGTCAGATTAAGCAGTGCAGGCTTTCAGATGTCCTGTTTTTTACTGTGATAGGCATGCATGTAAGGGCCAAGAGCAAATAAACGTTATACCCTAGTGGAGAAATAAGTGACTAAAAGTGTCCTTAAAAGGAGAATGTCAAAGACACATCTTTCAGAACACTGTTTTTTGTACCACTGCATAGCTTAAATTGTATGCATTTGACCCTACATACTTTGCCTGCAATTTTCTGTTTCATGTTTGTGTAAATTCTCTGTTTCTGCTTCTGGAGTGTGTCACTTTCAGTTTTGCTAGGTTATACCATCCACAGTGTGATGTCATCATTCACATCCCTTCCCTGACCTCAGTTATTTAAATATGATTCAGCTTCCCATGATTGTTTTTATTCCGAGTGGAAAATACAACAACACTGCTTTGGTTCCTGTCAAGTTAGTCTGCGAAAATTACTTTAGAATTCCATTATGTCAGTCTTTTGAATGGAAAAAACATACACATTAAAATACTACATTACAGCTTTTTTACAATCACTTCCTTGCCATAGCTCTTAACTTCTTTGCTTGAGTCAAGCTTAAAGTGAGGGTCAAAAAATCCAAAATCCAGAACAAATTTTAAATATTGATTTCATTGTTTTAAAAAGTCATTAGAAGAAAAGGGTTTCAATAAACAAGCATTTTCTGAAAAATGATGAGAAATAT
Organism: Protopterus annectens; assembly: GCF_019279795.1. Lineage (NCBI taxonomy): Eukaryota > Metazoa > Chordata > Ceratodontiformes > Protopteridae > Protopterus > Protopterus annectens. The sequence goes on from NC_056741.1 coordinate 836,082,338, forward strand.
GAAACCTTAATATCTGCCCTTACTGAATGTAATCTTCACTGATTTACCAGGTGGATCTGTAACTAGAGCAGGGAGAAGTGCCGGTTGCCCCAAATGAAAGCTGGTTGCAGGTGCCGATGGTGTGGGAGTGCTTTGCAGTCACATCTGAAGCATTATGTGAGGTTATTTAACTCTATCAAGCTGTTTACTGCTTGTTGCATTACTAGTAAACAGCTTGCTACAGTTTAATAGGAGACAATTCTGACATCAACTTTAGATTCACCAGAATGATGTGACTTAGTAGCTTTTTTGGCTACTCAAGTACAAAGGGAAGTGGCAGTTGCTCCTCAAATCTGAAATGAGGGGACTTGGGAGAGCAATACCAGCATACTGCCATTCTTCCAGTCTCTCCACTACTTCATCAACAGATGACAAAAATTCAGCCTTCGAAGCCCAAATTCACTCCCTCTGAAAAGTTACCAAGAAGCCACATGAATGCTCCCCCATACAGGAACCAGGTGACCAACTATAAAATGATGAACTGTAAAATGTGTTGTTAGTGATGAATAATGGAGAACACCTTTGGCAGATTTCTAGCTGACTGTAATTTCTATATATATCTCAACTGTCCCTGATTTTGTTTTGCTCAGAATTTTGCTCTGCCCCTCCTAGTCCATCCTAAAACTGATGATTGGGGAGACAAAGTGATGGATTGCACTTAATAAATAATAAATAGAGTATAGACTACTCTTACTTCAGAAAATATATGGTAATTCATGTTCTCGTATTCTGTCAACATCTCCAGTTATAGTATTACTATTTTGAAAGTGTCAGAGATTATTATAGCAATAACCCACGCCTGGGTGTGGGTAATGCTAAATTTACCCACGGTTGGCGTGGTTTGGTCCCGAGGGCGAAGCCCGAGGACCAAACAAAGCCAACCGTGGTAATTTAGCATTACCCACACCCAGAAGTGGTTATTGCTATACTATGACATTATTTAAGAAAAGAAACTATTCCTTTTCTTAAATAATGGCATAGTATAATGCCTGTTTACTGCCCTTCCGCAGATGCCTGGCATCGCGGCAGTTCTGATGTACTGCGCGCCTGCGCGGTACATCAGAGTTGAGCAAAAGCAACGGAGAAAGCAAGATCTCCGTTGCTTTTTTAGTGGCTCGCTATGTAAAGTGAGTTTACCATGGCGAGACAGTTTTAAAATAAGCAACGGACATCTCCGTTGCTTATTTTAAACTGTCTCGCCATGTTAAACTCATTTAACATAGCGAGACTAAAAAAGCAACGGAGATCTTGCTTTCTCCGTTTTTTAAACACTGTCTCGCTATGTTAAATGGGTTTAACATAGCGAGACAGCTTTAAAATAAGCAACGGAGATCTCCGTTGCTTATTTTAAACTGTCTCGCCATGTTAAACCCATTTAACATAGCGATAGAGTTATACTAATGGAAAAAAGTCCGGGCGACCGGACCTTTTTCCATTAGTATAACTCGATTTACAATGGGCACGCTGGCCAATCAGCGTGCACGTTTTGGGGGGATCATGGTATAATTTTGGATTTGTCCCTGTTTCTGGAGTTAAGAGGTTGAAGGTTATGATCACTGCTGCACCAGATTGGCTGTGAACTCATTCACATGGTCCAGTGCAATGCCAGTAACTATTGAGCTGCATAGCGCTCTGTGTATGTGGGTCTAGAGGCTTTAGGCATTTCACAAGGAGCTGATTATTATGGTTTACTATCACATGTTCGACACTACTGTGGCCGAAAGTGCAGATATCCAAAGAAAATGTTTGGAAGTCACAACACCGACCACAGTAAATGCCAAATTAAGTATTTCAGTGAACTCTAATGTTGAACATTTCAACTTCACTGAAATGCTCATAGCCGCTAAACATAATATAACATGTTTTGCAGGGGGGCAAGCCCCCCCTGTGCCCCCACCCCCTACTTATATATACAAACTCCGAGATGGCACTACACTGAGGAAAGGGTACATTTCCCAATCCCCACTATAGTGCGATCTGCACTACACTGTCAAACCTTGCTATAGCGGCTGTTCGCTATTGTAAGGGTTGACAATATAGTACTCGCACTAATGGTTCTGCTACCTGATTTATGCACATACATTGATCGCACTCAGTGCGATCGACTATGTGATTGTAAACTGATTATTACTTCTGAGGGGCATAACTAATGCTGTGAGCTGCTTTCATTCTGAAGGACAGAGAAAGTTGCATAAACTCAACTTGTGTTGTTTGTAGCACTGCAAGGTGAAATTCACTGAAATGTGAGCCTGCCAAATTCTCCTTAACTTATTCATACAAGAGATATTTCATATATTTCATGCATTCATTTTTTACAAGAAGATTGAATTTGCAGAAATTCTGGGATGTTTCTTCTGTCCCAAGAAGGGACACCATCACTCTTAAATAGTATGAAACTTCTGTAACTAGAAAAGCTGCAATAGATGTTTTTAAATGTTTCTCTTTTTCCTCTCTTGCAGGTATTTCCTACTGATCTTGTTTAATCCTGAAGCCTAGTTAAGACTTATCTTGAACCGGATAATTCAATCTCTTATCTCTGCCTTGATCAGCTCTTGTCAAAGTATCTGCCTGCCACTAGCCTTTTTGTTTTTTTTTTTCCAAAATTGGCTGGTTACATGGTAGCATTACCTTCCTTGTTTCTAAACCCCCATTACCGACAGAATAATAATAATGCCATGTGTGTGCCACTTAGCAAGCTGATATATATCCTGGAGCATTCAGTCAAACATGGTATGTGCTCAGTAAAGTAACCTCATTGAGACAAGTAAAAAAAAAAACAGGGATTTTTGTTTTTTGTAAGGATTATTGGCATATCAGAAGACTCCATTATAACAATAATCACTTCAAAACTGCTGGTAAGCCAGGTTTTACACATACATGTTGGGGTGCTTATATTCGAAGCCCAAATTCTTTACTGAAACTTGTTCAGGTCTCATAAGTGCTTCAATCATCCCTTTTTCACAAAAATGTTTCAGGCCAAATATTCATATTTTTGTTTAAGCATCAAGATTCCATGGCTTAAAGGTTGTATTGCAAATGTATACATTAATATGTGCAAGAAATAATTTTCCTTTTATGTCCTTTAAGTCAGAGGATATTCAGATTCCCTCATCTGACTATGTCAATGTGCTCTAGCAATAATCATTACAATAGGAAGCATCTGTAAACCTTTATATTAAGATATACCCAGTGCCACAACAGGAGGAAATATATGACGCAGAAAACTAAAAGCAGTGAGACTCATTTTTTATAAGAATATTTTTCTATGTGTGGAAGGAGAGGGAGAGAAGACTAGTCTCCAAAACCTGCATGCAAGAGTCCTCACTCCCTATGTCACCAGATAGAACACAATCAGCTTCAAGGTCACTGCACTGAGGGAAAAGGGTGCAAACCCAGACTGTAGCCATCTCATCCCGAGAACTTGCATTTTATTGTACAAATACAATATTAAGCTTGCAAAAATTACTACAACATTGGAGAAATCTGTATTACACAATGGGAGGCTATCTACCACAATATCCAGCACGTAAAAACAATATAACAACACAGTAGAAGTCTTAACAAAAAAATATATATAACAACATAGCAGAGGTCTTTCTAACACTAGTATCAATGTATATACAGTTCTGTTTACTGTGCTATTGTATTTAATTTAGGCTACAGTGACAGGATGATAAGGTGGGTGGTTGGATGATAGATAAAACAGTGAGAAAAGTACAATAGAGGTGAGCAGGTACTGTCAGGGTGGGGAAGTGGTGATGGGTAGGAAGGAAGGGGAGATAGTGTGCAGGAGGGTATAGGATAGAAAGATGAGAAGAAGAGGGCTTAATCTAACCTGGATGTCTTATTGTTATGAGATGAATGTATGGAGACAGGTCAGAGTGAGCACAGAGGAATTAAAGTAATTCCTTGTGAGTAATAGTATCCACAAATAGCTGTTATGTGTAAACATTTCTAAAGCTGAGTCTAAAACTAGTTAGGGATCTGATGGCATTTATGTTTGCAGGGAATGATTCCCATGTATGAGGTGCCATTAATGAAAAGCTGTGGTCACTGGAGTGGAGACTTTTTGAGAGGATGGTTCTTTGACTTGTATGAGCTTGGAGGAAGTAAATGAATATGTGAATAGTAAGGGTGAGATAACCAATCCTTGTAGTACTCCTTTTGCAAGAGGGGCATTGAGAATGTAAGTAAATTGGAGAACCTAGAGAAGTGGTCTTTACTTATTCCTACTCAATGGAGAGAGTTAAAGGTAATGGTTTACCAAATCAAGGGTTTTGAAGGGGTCTATTAGACTGTACTTATAAGATGGCCTTTGTCCATGCTCCTTAAAACATCACCAGTTGAGACAGTCTCAGCACTCACATCTTACATTACAGAACTTAATGGAAGTAGCCAAGGAGGTTTCTGATGCTTAAGAACAGGGATAATCTGTACATTGGAACAAAGGGTTATTGTACAGAGAATGCAGTCCTGCATGAAGGCTAGTAGGAGAAGTGATACTGACAGGCACTTATGGCTGCAGCCACTGTTTTTCTTTCATCCCTTTATGGTATTACTTTTCATTTTTAATATTTTTTTTCTTTCATGTTAACTCTTATGCATGTTTTCATACCGCCTAAATTGAGTGCTTACTGATAAAGACTACATATTTAAAAAATCAGTGGATCTAAATAAACTGTTTGCCTCCTATAGACTGCTTCAATATATTTCTCATCACTATACATTTGTTTCAGTGTGGATGCTGTACAGGTGCACCATGAATATATAATGTACATCAGGTTATGCCTGATATATAAACTGTGTCTGCACTGGTTAGTGTATTGCAGAACCATAACATTATTACATGATCACTACAAGCAAATGTACACATTGTGCATCTGAACTTCAGACCATCTTGTGATGCCAGTTTAGACAAGCATTACTCATCCCAACCCAAATATCATGAGATTTTTGGTTGATGGATTGGAGTGTAATAGTCATCCAAATGAATGAGTTTCTCCTTATACTCTATTTCTGTAGCTCTCCACCTGAGCAGCTAATATTTGTGGTTTCTCAGATTTCCACTGAAACATTTCTGCATATCTTTTTTATATCTGTTACAGGCTCATAAGCTTGGCACTTAAAATTGTATACACAGCCTTTTCAAAATGTTCTGCAAATTACAATCTCATAGATTCATAGGTCTATACTAAGCTAATGGCCTCCAGGACCTTTATAAGCCTAGTTGTGCAAGCCAACCCAGTTTCCTTCCTAGGTACCATAGTGTTTATTAGGCAGGATAAGTTAGATGGGAAAATTCTAAAGGTTATGTGGGGTGAGGTTATGTTAGTTTGGGCATAGTTACTGTTTGCTTCTGTCTGTCAGAGACATGGGGGCCAGACCCGTGGTGAGTTTCTGATTTCCCATCCATTTGTCAAGGTTACACTTAAATGGGGTTAGGGATGGACTGTGCTTCATGTGGATGGGGAGTCTGGTCCAGAGTGTGGGATCCTTTTTGACACATATCCATTTCACCATGTCCTATTTATGTCGCAAGCAAAAATTAAAATTCTTGGATCTAGTGGTTCAGATGCTGTTCATTTTTCAGGTGTCTAAAAGGTCCATTAGACCTGGATCCAAGGATGCCTTGTATGCCAGGCATGGATTGCCTCTCAGTAACCTGTAGGAGGACAGAGCACAGAGATAGGGCTTTAAGGCGATCAATATAGGAAAATGTGTTTACACCCTGGATTCCCTGGTAATGGACCTTTGTGGGTGTTCCAACTGTTGCATATCTCTGATCAGGAACATGGCAAAGAGGGCATTATACTCAATGATGGGTCTGATAAGGGCTGAATAAAGTGGTACTGTGACTTCATTGGACCTGAATACCATGCCTTAACTTATAAATTTGGCAACATATAATGATTTTCTTACTACCTTGGCCGCATGTTGGTCGAAGGCCAGGTTACTGTCTACTTATGTTCCCAGAGCCCTGATTACTGGGTCAACTCTTAGGGGTGTCTTATTGATGGAGTAATTAGCCTGGGTGGTTGTTTTCCCAAAAGGAACTATAAAGCATTTCTTGGCAGTGAGTTTTAATCTATGACCTTGGCACCCTTCATTGGACTGTATTAGACCCTCTTGTAAGATGTTTGTATTACGGGAGGAATCTATGATAGCTCCAAATTTACAGCCATCTGCAAACTTGGTTATCCAAAGGCCTCTGACATTAGCCTTTACCTCCAAGAAGTAGATACCAAATAAGAGTGGTCACAGCAGTACAGAGCCCTGAGGTACCCTACTAATGACCAGTCTCTTAGTGGAGGTGATCTCAACAATTTTGACTTCTTGGGTCCTATCTGTGAGCGTGCTGGCAATCAAATGAGCTATGTGTGGGTTTATGCTCAATTTGATAAGTTTGTCAACTATATCCAAGTAGGTTATTGTATAAATTGCTTTAGCCATGTCCAGCTAGACAGTATGCACCATTTTACCCTCATACATTGCCTTGGTAACCTTCTCAAAGAAGTCTACCAAGTTTAGTAGGCATGACCTTTCCTTGACAATGTCAGACTGGGTTGAATCCAGTGTCTGAAAGTTGCCTATATCTTTATTGTTCATTTCCTTAACAATTTGTTCTATGGCTTTACATATTAGACTAGTGAGACTAATGGGTCTGTTGTTTCCTGACTCAGCTGATGGTCCATACTTGTGAAGTGAGATTGGCATTGCAGTCTTACATTCTTGTGGTACAAAAACTGTTTTGAAACTATAATTGAAAAGTGACTTAACCATTCTTGAAGCTGTGTATTTGACTTTAGTGAATGTTGCCAGGACCTGCTCTCTGCTAATAGTCGGGGGAGGGTTATGCTAGTAGGATTTCACAAGGGATGCAGGAGGAGAAGTGGGGTGTGAATTATGAGCTGAATTTCTCAGCCAGCAGGTTTGCTGTGTCACTCTGCTCAGTGAAAGAGGCAACATTTACCATTAATTCGACACTCTGCTGTGTACTGCCTTTGAAGTTACAGACACAGCTGTAGAAGAATTTGCGATTACCTTTAGCTGTGAAACTATCTTGTCTTCATAATTGGCCTTGTTGGACTTAATTAGTCTTCTTAGTTTCCTGTTTAGTTTAATAATTAGAGAGCTCTTATCATTATGGGAGTTGCTCTTCCTGACTTTAGCCATGACTTTTTTCCTTTTGGTATATATCTTATTAAGGTTAGGATTTCACCAGTGCAGTTTGTTTTTAGAGTTTGTTTTGGGCTTATTTCTAGTAGGAACAGCAGCCTCTATACAACCATTTACATAGCTATACAGGTTTCAGTGAACATTTCTGCAGAGCTTGCTATGAACTTCAAATTAGGAGTGGTGTTGAATTTTGACAAACTATCACTTAATAGGGTGTAATTTGCTTTGGAATAGTCTTTAAGTGTTACAGGGTTTGCTGGTGTTTCTGAGTTGATTTTTATTTTGAAGGAGACCGCTTTGTGGTCCTACCTCATCAGTGAGGATGTGACACTGAGGGGTGTGCAGCACTTTCCCTTATTGGGAAGTACCAGGTCCAGTATGTTTGAGCCTCTGGTGGATGTGTGCATTATCTGGTCAAGGGTATACATCTTAATAAAGTCCAGGAATTGTTGTCCCTGTCTATTTGAGGTCATGTATGTTTCTTAGTCTATAGAGTGGTAGTTAAATTCTCCCAGGAACAGGGTATTTGGTTTAACAGCGAGTGTCTCCAGTAGACTTAGGTATGAACTGTGATATTCTTGGGACAATATGGGTGATCTATACCTTACTAGGATACATTGTGGGACTTTGACTATGATGATTGCATGTGGATAAACTTCAGGGCATAGTTATGTTTAACCAACCTAGAAGTGCAGTTGTTGCTAATGTGGAGCAAGACATTTACGCCTTTTGTCCCTGTCTGTGTAGCTGTTGGTCTAAATGTGTGGAAGGCAATGACACCTTTCATTGCTGGAGTAGTTTCTGTGGATTTAAACCATGTCTCAGTAACAGCACAGAGGTCTATATTCTCCAGAGTTAGCACAACTTGTAGGTTATTTAGTTTCTTCTTTAGGCTCCTAGTATTAAGCAATAATACCTTTAGGTTTCTTTGGGATTTATTTGCTATGTCAGTAGGTTTGTCAAATTGGCATTGCCTAAAAAAGGCTCAAATGGGATGGATAAAGTTTCAGACAGTTTGGAAGCTTGGGAGGACTGATGCAGACCATCCTTTGCAAAGCAGTGTGGTTTGTTAACTATGTCCTTCCATGCTGACAAATATTGAATCTTCCTGGAAAGACACCAGAAAACTAATGAAACTATTGAATGAAGTCAGTCTTCTTTTATTCATACTGTGGCATCATTCTTGGTGAAGGTACAATGCTGCTCAATGCAAGGTGTGATGCCCCTACACTGGCCCAGTAATCAAGGAGCCTCGGTCTTCACCACTGGCAACAGTGGAGAATGTACACACTGGGAGGATGACAAGTACACACACAGTAAAGTGCAATTTCCCTTAAGAGCACACAGAGATCACAGTCAGTCTGGGACTAGTTTCTCCCTCTTTCTCCAGATCCTCAGTAAGACTTCCCACTGGCACAGCTATAGGGTTGAGATCTCAGCTGAGTGGCCAAGCCAAAACCTCCAGCACCCTCTCTGTACAACCAGTGTGTCAGGTCCCTGCCCAGGTAGCTCACTCACACACACACACACACACACACACACACACACACACACACACACACACACACACACACATTGAGGTTTGATTTATATACAAATGCACACACACCTGGGAAAGGCTGGCACAGGTTTACTAGCTATGCCCTCTTCTGCCCAGACTATAAGGTAGTTCCAGATGGGTAGTTCCAGCTGTCACCAGCCACTCTTATCAGCTACTTTAAGGTCCTTGGCAAAGAGTGTCCAATCTTAATGTGTAATGTTACTATTAATCCAAATGGTAGCCTGACAAACAGCAAGGCTATTTAGGGGTGGCCTGTACAGTGTCGCCATATAGAAATGCAAATACTCTAAGGGCTTAAAATTCTCTAAATAGACCACCCACAATTAAAAGGTTTAAATATATTTAATAATAAATAATAAAAGAACAAGGCAATACTCACTAAGTAATCAGTTACATCAGAGTTTAAAATCACAGGAAATATTTAAAACAACATTGCAGGACAGTCTCAAATAAATAAATAAAACATCTAAGCTATACGCTATTATATTCCTATCTGAATCTAAAAGAGTTACTATGCCCTAGAAACTTACTTACAGCAAGGCAAGTGCAGAAGGTGATGAGTGGATGTTGTTGTCAGGTCAAAAGTGCCAAAACAGTGCCAAAATGCCCTCTTTCTCTGTCTGAGAGTTCTTAGATTAATATAAAATATTACTGCTGGGTTAGCTTGGATTGCATCTTTTGTCACCTGACTTTAGTTCCCAAGCTAAACCCCCATTGTAAGAAACTATCAGCATTTAACATCTCTCTGTAAAAATACATAGCCTTCAGATTTTTGCCACTGCTAGAGGACATTAAACAATAAAACACTTACAAAACAACACAGAAAGTCCCCTAATGTAACATCCTGTCTCCTGTTGACTGAAACTGAAAAATAACTTTTATAGCACAATCGTAAAACAATTTAATTTATACTGTTTTCTTGAAGTTTTGCAAGTTAACCTTCTATGCTCTAATTTCTGCTGTTAAAACATATACATTTACACAATTACAATAGCTTATATATATTTCTATTCTAAGCCTGCAGGGCATGCTGTGGTTACACTTTATCTCAGTACAGAACATAACAGTTCTAACACAATTGTAGCACAAGCATCTTACATGAAGCATGCTGGCATTCACAAATGACACATGACCACTTACAAAATTCCAGATAGCTGGGCTGGCAGTATTTCCTTTTGTTACGCTTCTATATAAATCATATTAAGATTCACAAATGACAGAATTATTTACAAAATTCCAGATAGCTGGGCTGGCAGTATTTCCCTTTGTCACACAAGGCACATGCATGCCTAACACATAGTCAGAGAGAGCAATAATTTCTCTACTCATATAGTTCATTTAGGTACAGCTGAGGTCATTGACACCCACATGGACTATGATAGAATCATACTGGTATCTGTGGTGTAGTGACTTGAGTGCATGCGTAACTTGGTGGATCCTGGTTCCACATAAGCAACTAAACATTATCTTCTCCTTGTTCAGTCTGGTGAGTGGGACATCTGTGTGTCATACAATGGAATCCCCTATGATAAGAATCTTGGGTAATGTGTTTGCTTGTCTTATGGGCTTTGTTCTACATGAAATCCATAGTCACTTAAATGTTTATGATATTAATTAAAAGATTAATTATAGCTATAAAAATAGTCGCATATTCTAGTCATCCCCTTGGCCCAGTATGTAGTAAGAGGAGCTTGAATTACTCAGATTGCATATGAATTACTTTAAGTTTGCTGTCATTATCCGTGGCTGATTGTTAAGCATTTCTGATCTTGAACACAACGGGTTAAACAATAAATGCCAAAAGAAGTGAAAATGACCATACTCTCACTCATGAGGCACTAATTACATCACTTTCTGGTTCGACCCTGATTTTTACTTCACTTAATGAGAAGCTTAACCAATAAGTTCATAGGTTTTTACAAGGCTAGCAACCACAAGGCCTTTTTTAAGCTTACTCATGCATCCCAAATCTTTGATAAGTTCTCATACACTTGACAGGTGTAAGCAGGAACTTGGGAGGTGAAACATTTACAAGCAGGGTCCTGGGAGATGAACCATTTACAGGCTGCCTGTGACCATTAGAGACACAGGTGCCAAACCAGGGATGAATTTCCTGTTCCCCATCCAATTGTCCAAGTTAGACTTGAACTGGGTTAGGGAGAAACTCTGCTTCACATGTATGGGGAGCCTGTTCCAGAAAAGGGGGGTCTCTGGGATGCATATCTGTCTCTCCAGCATGTTCTATTTACATTACAGGCAAGGTTTAAGTCTTTAATACCTGTAATTCTGGTGCAGTTTGTTTTGCAGATATGCAAGAGGTTTATCAGAGTGAGATCTGACATTGCCTTGTATGCCAGGCATAGATCTCCCCTGAACAGCAGGTAGGAGACAGAATACAGGGATAGGGCCTCAAGGTGGTCTGCATAGGATATGTTACTTATGCCATGTATTCTTTTTGTGATGAACCTCTGTGAATGCTCCAATTGTTGGATATGCCTGGTTAGGTACCTACCAAAGGGAGCATTGTACTCAATGACAGGTCTGCTGAATGCCGAATACTGTGGAATGAGGCATTCCTTGGACCTAGATGCCATACTTTTTTATAAGTTGCATAACATAGAATGATTTTCTCACTACTGTAGACACACGATGGTCAAAGGCTAGATTACTGTCTATGTGTGTCACCAGGTCCCTGACTAGTGGGTCAACTCTTAGGGGTGTGTTGTCAATATGATAATTACCAGGGGTGGGTGACTTCCTGAAGGATACTATTGTGCATTTCTTGGCATTTAGCTTTAGTCCATGGCTATGAAACCAGTTGTTTGTCTGTGTCAGCCCTTCCTGGGGAACATTTGTGTCAATGGGCAATTCAATGACATCACCTGATTTCCACTCATCTGCAGATTTAGCCAAGCAGAGACCATTAGCATTGGCTTTGGCTTCAGAGAAGTAAATTCCAAAAAGGAGTGGTAACAGGGTCAATCCCTGAGGGACTCGTTTGTGACTGGCCTCTTTGTAGAGGTGGACTCCCCAATTCTAACTTCCTGGGTCCTGTCTGTGAGCCACCTGGCTATCCACAGGATGACATAAGGGCTTTTACCTAACCTCTTAAGTTTTCCAGCAATGCCTGAGTGAGGTATTGTGTCAAATACCTTGGCCAAGTCAAGGTAGGCAGTGTGAACCATTTTCCCTCATCCATTGCTTTGGTGACCTTCTTAAAGAAGTCCACCAGGTTAAGTAGGCATGACCTGACCTTGATGAAATCAAATTGGGTTGGGTCCCATGTCTGTACGTTTCTTATGTCATTTTTGATCATTTTCATGATAATTCCTTCCATGGCTTTACATATGAGGCTATTGAGACTTATGGGTGTGTAGTTTTCACAGTCTGTTGATGACCCACCTTTGTGCTGAGTGATGACTGTTACTGTTCTCCATTCATGAAGCACAAAACCTGTTTGAAGGTTACAGGTAAATAGCAATTTCAAAGAGCCTGATAGGTCATGTGTCATGCTATTTAGAAGGCATCCCGGGATATTGTTTGTACTCATTGATGCAGTGCTCTTGGCTTTACAGAGAGCATTAAGGAGCTGTTCCCTAGTGCTAGAAGGGGAAGCTGTATTTGATGGATTTCATGAGGAATGGTTAAGGGGGAGAGAGGGTTAAAGTTGGAGCTGAACTGGTCAGGCAGTAGGTTTGGTATATCTTCTGGTTCAGTATAGGTGGTTCCATTAAACAAGAGCTCTGCATGCAATGAAGAATGCCTTGTGGCTGCTGTCCCTGGTCTGGGAGGCTACATTGACTTCACATTTGGCTTTGGTGGACTTTATTAGTCCTCTGATGTTTGTTTAGTTAGATGAGAGTGCTTTTATCCAGCTGGGTGCTGCACCCATTGATTTTTGCCATCATTGTCTTCCTTCTGGTTTACATCCTACTGATACTGTGATTCCACTAGTATGGTTTGTTTTTTACTTAGTTCTATACTTCTAACTGGTGCCACTATGCAGCTAGTAACATGCTTGTATAGGGTTTATGTGAACAATTTTGTGCAGGCAGCAGTGTTCTCAGGGTTTATGGGGTTTGAAATTTTGCCAGGTTATCACGTAACAGTAGGAAGTTAACCTTAAAGTAGTTCCTGAATATTCCAGGGTTAGCTGGGGTTCTAGGTTTTATTTTTACTTCAAAGGAGAACATTTTGTGGTCTGACCTTAACATAGAAGACATTACACTAGAGAGTGTGCAGCACTCTCCCATATTAGTGAGGGCCAGATCCAGTATGTTTGCAGCCCTGGTTGGTGTACTGACAATCTGGTCCAGGAGGTTTGTGTTTACAAACTCCAGAAATCTCTTTGCCTATATGTTTGGTGTCATGTATGATTCCAAGTTAATAGTGTGGTAATTGAAGTCACCCATGAATATGGTATTGGGTTGGATGATGATGGTTTAAATACATGGTATGGGTTTCCTGGGTCATAGATAGGGACCTACAGCTTGCAAGGAAATGGTATTGGATTTTGCCTGTGGTGATCTGTATGTGAGAAGTGCTTCGTCTCAATCGACCAGCCTTGGGGTATATTTATTTTTGATATAAATCGAGACACCTCCACATTTAGTCCCTGTCTGTGCATTAGCTGGTCTAAATGTGTGGATGGCATTGAGAAGGCTGCCAGCCTAGCTAAATAGAATTTCATAGGATGATAGGAAGTTACTAGGGTACTGGCCCTGAGGCTCTTATAAGCCTAGCCAAGAGTTTAGCCTATTCACAGGCAAATCAGCATCCGATGCCCCTGTTCAGCTGAGACACAGGTGGAATCCCAGGGATGTATTTTCTATTTCTCATCCAGTTATCCAGATTGCACTTAAAAGGGGTAAAGAGGTACTCTGCTTGACATGGAGAGGGAGTCTGTTCCATAGATTGGGGAGTCACTGGGACACAAATCTGTCCCGCCAGCAAGTCCTATTGATGTCAAAGACCAGGTTGAGGCTGCGTGTGCAAATTTTGTAAATAATTCTATGTCATTGCAAATATTAATGTAATCCACAGGCTTGTTCTACAAATGTAAAGAAAACTATATGTTAAGATTAAACTATATGTTGCTCTGAACTTCAAAGCTATAACCACAGTGCACCCTGCTGGAAGAAAGCTGACAAAGTAAAGCATTTTATGACTGTTTGATTTCAAGCTCGGAGACAGGATGTCTGGACTAAGGGATTATTTCTACTGTCTTAGGACAGGAGATAATTACTAACGTTTTACATGTAAAATGTCTTTTATCCTGTGGCTTCCTACAGGTGCATATTACAAAAAGAAATGTAAATTTTGAGTTTCTGTGAGCCTGGGAAAACTAAATTAGAACTGTTAAGAATTATGTAATCTGAAATGACTCAGCAGTACTGTGTTATCAATTTAAGGATAGAAAGAAAGGCGAGCATTTTGTATTTTGTCTGAAATTGAACACATCAGCTCATCAGCACTCTGCCTTTGCTTTGCTCTGTAAGATATTTATTTATACCAGTGATTTCTCTTAGATATAGAAACAGCCAGATTAGTCTAGCTATTTTCTATATTTATGTCAGACTATTCTACAGTATTATCTTAAAGCATTTTCCTGTGATTTCTGAACTCTCTAATGTTGTTGTGTTGAAGTAATAAGATTTGTCTTGTGGTTTTATTATTTATTATTAAATATTTTAAACCTTTCAACTGTGGCTGTTTTGTGTAGAGATAATTTAAGCTCTTAGCGTACAGCGTACATTGCATGTATTCAGTGATACTGTCCAAGCCACTCCAATAGCTTTAGCCCTGGGTCACACTTACTATTTGGATAACAGTAATATTACACAGTGAAACTGGTCACCTTTGGGAAGGGCCTTATTAGTAGCTGATAAGAGTAGTTGGTGGCAGTGACTTCTACCTTATAGCCTGGCAGGAGGTGGCATAGCTGGAGAACCTGTGCCAGCCATCCCCAGGAGTGTCTGTGTGTTTGTATATAAACCAAATTTCAAAGTGTGTGTGTGTGTGTGTGTGTGTGTGTGTGTGTGTGTGTGTGTGTGTGTGTGTGTGTGTGTGTGTGTGTGTGTCAGCTACTTGGGCAGGGACACAAAGCACTGGTTGGACAGAGAGGGTACTGGAGGTTTTGGCTTGACTACTTGGCTTTGATCTGAACCCTATAGCTGTGCCAGTGGGGAGTCTTATTTGGGGATCTGGAGAGAAAGGGAGAAACCAGCCCCAGACTGACTGTGATCTCTGTGTTCTCTTAAGGGAAATTGTACTTTACTGTATGTGTATACTTGTTATCCTTCCCAATGTGCATGCCTCTCACTGGTGCTAGTGGTG
>NC_056741.1:836102449-836168962 GCF_019279795.1 Protopterus annectens
GAACATATGAGGTCACTTTCAATGTCCAATGTCACTGAGCAGATTTTCTGAGTATCTGAAGTTTAAGTTAAATTCATTTGTCAGATTTTTGGCAATGTCCTGTGGTTTAGAATATACTGCACCACTGATTGATGGGGGGCTATAGTAGTCACTATCACCTCCAATTACCCTTAATTTTTTGAAGAACTCCTTTTTCTTTCATCTTGGCTACTGGGTTAAGGTCACAGGAAGGGTTGGTTGAATGGAACTATACCAAATATATTGGTATACTGAAAGAATATAAATTGCACTATTACATTTTCAGATAGATTTACTATCAAAATCTTGAAGTGAATTCAGTTGAATCCACTTTGAATGAAGTCCGGAGGTTGAACGGTGACAATGTTGAACTCTGATATTGCCAAAGTACAAATCTCGCCCCTATCTTGACCCATGTTAATGCTCATCCCAAAATCGCATTTGATTTGTTATTTGACATTACTGGAGTTTGACACTGTCAGTTTTTGCGGACATGGGTCGATGATACGATCATTCGACCGAGTCCACTTCAAGATTATGATAGTAAACCTTTCAGATATGTATGCATATATCTTTAGTGGCTAATACTTACACAGTATGCACATTTCCTATGAATCTCACCATAAATAGGAATAATATATTTTAGTTTTTTTTATTTATGAGATGGGAAAGATTTGGCTTATTTTGCTCATTCTGTTTGTTAGAGTGTAGTCAGTTCTGGAAAACCCAGTCATTTTTTAAGAAGATCCACTTATACATATTAATGCTAAGTTTGCACAGTCATGACTAAACTAAACTACACATTAAATTATATGCTACAATTGATTTAACATAAGTTGACTGTAACTCAGATTTGTCCATCAGTCAATAAAACAAGCACTGACAAGAACTGGTTTGAAAAATGACAAACTGACTAACAAAAGCTGCTTCCATATATTTGGTGTATTGAATAAAACAGCAGAGGTAATTTAGTCTATAAAAATAATGTGATGCATTAAAGTGGAAGAAAATGTATACTGACACTTTAGCAAAGTTAAAAAAAAAAACTGTTTTACTGTGTCTCTATCTAGTTGTGCTATAGTAACACGGTGATTTTGCAAAACTTCCTTCTGTCTGGATTCTTAGAAGAAAATCTCCAGTTTAATTCAGGTTCTTTCAGCTTTTTTCTTCTGTGTCACAATATAATTCCCAAAACTGCAGTTGCAGGCACAAACTTTCCTTGTATCAAGATTCCAACTTCTCAGACCACTGAGGCCACAGCCCTCCTTTCTGTATAGCACACGATCAGATGATAGCTTATTAGCAGCACTCTCTGTGGCAACTTATCTGTCTTTAAGAGAAACACAAAATTTAAAAAACATTCTATGTACTACACAATTTGTAAACTTCTTATTTACAATATGTTCACTATTTACAAAACATGCTATGCCCAACAATATTAATTATATGATTTTGGGACATCATAGGGCAAGTACCACCATCCTGTGGCTCATCAATTTGATGACAATCAAACTTTGCTTTTGCATGCCGCTTTGCTTGACTTAGATTTTCATTGTGTAAGAGCCATTGCTCATCTTTATGACACCGTTAATGAAGAAAACCAATACATTCCGTGTATGTCTCTTTGATATTACCCCTTGTAAATATTTTCATAATACCTAATTGACTGTGGCTACTTATAAAGAGCAGATATTTTTTTCAATAATCACTATTTCTTACTGAATTGTGTGTCTTATTTATACTGCTCTGAAATATTTCTCATCTGTGAGTATGGCACTTTTCTCAATGTGGATACTGAATATGAATGATATATTAACACTGGCATACTAGTCAGTGCATTGTAGGGATATAAAAATCATATGCAGTCATCATAAATGCATTGTTGTTTGGCTGATTTCAAAAAATATAACATATTTAGTAGCAAGGCTGGAAGATGGAGGATGGTTGGGATGGTATTCTGTACATTCAAAGAGACCGAGCTGTGAAAGTGCTCAATCAGAGAGACCATAAATACATGTTGTAATTAGCGATGGTGGTACTGAAAGCTTTAATGATGTGCTAATAGGTTATTTGTATTGTACAGAAACCTGTTTGTACCTATTTAAAGATCACCAAATGGGAATTGTCTTTACTATTTAACTACACTACTTTGCACAGCAGTGGTACCCTGATTTAAGAACCTTGAGTATGAAAATGTTGTGTGCTTACGTGAGTTAAACATCAGCTGGCAGAGCAGGTTCATATTTCAGCAAACATCTCACCTCTGATATACCATTATTCTGTATTAACAAGTGGCAGACAGCATAGTATAGCAAAATGCTCAATAGTATTGTATCTCTGCAAAAGATTTGATAAGGTAAGAAAACTGAAACTCACTTTTTCAACAGCTGCAGGCTTTCCTTTATTGTGGGAATGAACTTATTTCTTACAAGGCAAATTTATTTATTTATTTATTTTGCAAATAACCCTTTCTTACCCACTGCAGTCATGGGAAGTGAAATTCAGTGTTACATCTAGCCAAACATTTTGATTTCCCATTCATAAATTATGATAAATGCAACAAAATGCATGGATAGCATAAATATAAAAGTTTAATACAGAAAGCATTACTGAGTATAGCACAACAGCACTTATTTAAATTATATCATAAAGTGCATTGATATATGTTTCTTTGTGGATATCATGATACTTGCTGATACTGTCCAACTACTGTAAAACAACAGAAAATATAACGTGGGAAATGGTTAGGGATAAAATTAGAAAATTCATGTCTTCTCTGCAGATGGCAACATAACTCCTGTTACCAAAACAGGATCCAGTGAGCAGTAAATATATTACCATGAGAGGAATAAAGGAGCAAGTGAAATGTAGCATGATTTACACCTGGCACCACTAGGCTTTTGGCTGCTGGCAAAGGCTCTTGCCTCCCCCATAGTGCGTTTTTTAGGCAAGGTCTTGAAAACAAACTTACCGACGTGAAATTTGCCAACCATACTAAAATAAGAGTTATGCTGCTAAACAGTGTTGTGCTAGTTACTTTTAAAAGTAATAAGTTACTATTACTAGTTACTTTTAAGTGAAAGTAATATGTTACTATTACTCATTACTTTTCTAAAAAACTAATATATTATTATTACTAGTTATAACTAAAGTAACTAGTTACTGATTTTACTTTTACATAAGTATAGTTTATCAATTCTCATATTCAGATTTACTCACACAGTACTTGTGTGTGAGGAATACATGCTTACTGCACATGAATACAAATGTATTAAAGTTGTATGCACAGTGTTACAATAATGATGAATAGTATTTTACGGTTTACAAAGTCCCACAGGCTAGTCTTTATAGTCAGAGTCACAATTTAATACTTAAACCAAGGTATGCACAGCCAGCAACACAAGAACCATAACAAGTTACAACCCATGAAATGTTCAACAATGTACATTATGCTAGTCTGCTAAAACAAATGCTGAGGACGCAAAAATGCTTACAGAAAATGTCATACAAGTCTAACAAGACTGTTTACACAACAACGTCAACCAAAATATCACTTTATATAACGATTCACAATGACTACACATTTCTGTTGGCTCGGAGAAGGAGCAACTATTCATAGTGTTCGTCGGTGAGTCTATTTCTTCTTACAGTCAGCACTTGTTCACCAAGACTGAAGAGGCGTTCAACAGATGCACTAGATGGCAGAGCTGTATTAGTGTTCAGAAATATCTTCTTGATTATAGGGTAATTGTTGGGAGGAGATATTTCTCTGGAAAGGTCAGCCAGATACATGTCCATCTGAGAAGATATGCAGACATTGGCCGGCGTTGACTCTTGAAGAAGATGTCCAGCAGTTAATGCAGAAGCTTCAGATGACCCATGTGCAGGTTCATCCAGTTTCTGCATTGCATCAATGATCATAGCCTTGTCTCTGAGTTTCTGCTTTTCAGTGTCCATCCATCGCAAACGGAACTGTGGATGCACTATGCTAGCCAGAATGAGCTCTTCACGCTCCAGAAGATGATTGAACTGATATTGTTATTAAGATAGATGTTATTAAGAAGAGCATCAACTAGCGGCACAACAAGCTTCACAGACTGTCTGACTTTGGACAACTTGTTTTCAGGCACGTAATGGTGGGGATCAGGATTCCCATGAAGCTTTTCAGCTCTGACTGCAGGATGTTCAGAGCCATTGCCAGGGGCTGCATTGCTTGCATGAACTCAGCAACAAAGATAATTTCTGCAGGCCTGAAGATGACAGTTCCAATCTGTTCACATAACTCATTCAGCAAGCCTTTACCCTGAGTTGTAACAAGGTGAATTCTCTCCATTGCGTAGAAAATGGGATTCCATCGTGTTGCATTGGGAATAATCAATGCCAGATCACACTTTTTTTGAGCTACTTCAGCAGCGTGGGTGCTGTGACTAGCCTTGTTCCAAGCAGCATAGCATTTGGCCATGGTGCTTCACGTGATCTTTTTATACTGTGCATCATTACAAGCGGATTCAGCATCTTGATTGGCAGCTATATTCAATGTATGTGCTGCACATCTCAGATGGGGAGGCAGTGAATAGGTGTCCTTGGTTTGCCCAGACTGACAGCACGGCTGTCACGCTGTTGTAAATCAATTCACCATCATCATCCTCATCTTGAGACAGAATGCTTGCAGTCTCAGATCTCTCACATTCTGAGAAGACAGGGAAAGCCTTTACAAAATTGCTGCCATTGTCAGTAATTGTTGCACACACCTTTTGATCTATCTTGTACTTCATGGGAATGCTCTCAAGAGTTGATGCTATGAGATCATATGTATGTCTTCCCTATAATCTGCAGCATGACAAAGCAGCTGACTGAAGTGTGTCACAGTCGATCCACTGGGTGGTAACACCAAAGAAACTATGATTCTGATGGGTCCAAATGTTAGTTGTAGTGTGCTGCATACTATCAACATTCATGGTGGAAGAAGCTGCAAGCATGTTCTTATGATTCGTAAGCATATTCGTGTACTTTTCTATAAGATCATATGTCTGACAAATCTCTGTTACTGCTTAAAGTTAAATCACTGTCGCAAAATCTTTCTCACTGCATCATTATTAACACCACACACAAGCTTGTCTTTTATCAACTCATCTCTCAGATCACCAAATCTGCACGTTTTTGACTTGTTTCTCAAGTCAGTTATATATGCTGCAAAAGTTTCACCAGGCTTTTGATCTCTTGTGTAAAATAGTACCTTTCCACTACAATATTAATTTGAGGGTTGTACATTTCTCTAAATTTATGTTTTAAGCACTCAGAGTCTTCCCACGTTTCAGCCTGTATCACAATATGGCAGCCTTCCCCCTTCTCTGCATAAATAGCAGGTGCATACACATATGAATGTTCTCTCTCAATGGCTTCTGAACCAGCTAAATTGAGCAGAATAAATGATTTTGTATGTTTGTCTTTATCAGAAAAAACAGCCTGTATGAACATACATTCTTGCTCAAACACACTCCAGTTTTCAGCAATATTATCATCAAACACAAGTGGATCAGGTCTGTAAAATCCCTCTGTCATGCCAAATAAGTGTCAAACACACACCAAGTACTTTTAATTATATTCAGCTGTACAACATACTCTGAAATAACTGTACTCTTTAAAAAGACTGTACTGTAATACTGCACACACTGCCAACACTTTGCACACTTTAGATACTTTGAATAGAAAAAGTAGTACATTGTGAAAAAATACAGTTGTTTTTTTTTCTTTTTTGAACTTTTTATATGATTCTGATATTGTTTCAAATGTTTTCGTAATTATTTCAAATAGTTTTTTCAGTATGTCGCAATTTTGAACATTTTGTTTATTTAGTAATGTGTTTGGAATGGTTTGCTTTATATTCATTGAAGGAAAAATCATATAAATGAGTTTAAAAACCTGGAAATATTTTCTGACCTGTTTACGATTCGTTTGCAGTTGTTTGAGCCACTCATGTATATTCTTCCATTTCTGACTGTGCGCCTCATGGTTTTAAGAAGTTTTGACCGGATCCCATTCTGAGAACGTCACTCATCTTGTGTATTAATATAAGATGATGAGGCTTGAGTGTTCATTTAAGATATTTATTACACACAAACACATCAGGATGGATGACTGGAACATAAAACGTAAGCTAACTAGCTAACTGATTGCTATACACATACATGCTTTCACTCCAGCTGCTTACACAAAATGGCAGTCTGCTTGCACGTGCTCAGTACTTTCTGTGCATGTTCCCATGAACTAAAGTGGTTTTAAAAGTTCAACACACGCACTATGCTCTACACTCCCTGTGTTCAAGTGGGTTTCCTCAAGGTGTTCCAGTTTCCTCCCACATTCCCAAGACATGCTGCAAGTGGATTAGACATTCTAAATTGGCTTTAGGTGTGAGTGTGTGCATGCGTGTGCCTTCTGAAGAAGGTTGAGCGCTGGGATGTAAAACTCCACTGTCACTTGTTCTGCAGACTGATGATCCACTGTGGTGATCCCTAATGGGCACAGCCTAAAGGAGAAGAAGAAGAGTAGTCTTTATAGCTAGAGCGTCACAGATAATAATTAAACCAAACCAGCCAACAGCACAAGACCTACAAAAACCTATCACATTTTGTCTATTTTTAGCAACTAAAAATCGAAACCTGAAAAGAATTTTAAATAGAACATAAAATAATGTCAGGACAAAAGTTGGTTGATCATAGATCCACTTGAAGCATCCTGCTTGGTGTAGTGGGTTGGGGCATCGGCTGCTCAACTGATGAGTGATGAGTTTGATTCTGACTGATGGTGATATGAAGAACCAATATCATTTATTGTACTGCAAGGTAAGGATATGATCTCTGGCAGGCTAGAAATGTCCAGTGTTAGGGGATGCTTTAGTGGGTGAGAGTCCCAGAGTACCAGGGCAGGGCTGTAGTCTGGTCATCATTAGATTTCACCTCCTTGCAGTGCTAAAATAAAAAAAAAAGAAGTAAATTTTGCTCCAGACTAATTCTAATGATCTGTTATGAATGCTACGTGCTATGAGATGTGCCAACATTATGTTGTAATTTTTTATCCAAATTGCCATTTCAAAGTGTCTATTACCTCCTAACATCTGATCACTATTCATACTATATAAGGACCCCAGAAGTTTTACATCCCTCTTTAGGAGGCTATATCACCCACGTTGAGAACCACTGGTTTAAGAAAAAGTAACTCACATTTAAGTTACTAGTTACTAAAAAAAGTAATATATTACTAGTTACTCTTTTAAAAAGGTAACTAGCTATATTACTAGTTACTAGAAATTGTAATATATTACAGTTATATATTACTTATTGTAATAGATTACTCCCATCACTGCTGTTAAATGCTAGGAGCTTAAAGCAATAACTGCACACCCTGGAAGCACTTCTGTCACTGGAAGGTGTAGATGTCTGTGCAGTCACAGAAACCTGGTTCAAGGTATCAGAGAGTACCCTGGACTTGCAAGGCTACAATGCCTTCTACAACTTCAGACTGAAAAATGAACATATGAGAACCAAAGAAAGCAGCATTTCCATCCACATTACAGATAAATTCACCTCCATCTAGTTAGACTGCACAACTCCATTTATAGGTTCATAGGTTAGTACTAGGCTAACTGCCCTTTGAGCCATCGTAAGCCTAGCCAGTTATCCCCTGTGAGATTCAAACCCTGTACCTTGTGTTTATAAGGCAAACACCTTAACCATTAGGCCACCCTCCAAGTTACTCCAAGCTCGTGTTACTGTGGGTAAGACCCTCATTCAAGTCATAGCTAGGTATAGATCTCACTCCATGATCATGATATGCCCAAAGCCTACTTGACCAAACTGGTCAATCCAAATATTGCTGAACACTCTGGTTATGGGGGATTTCAAATATCCCACCATCAACTGGAAAATCTACTCTAGCCCAAACTCACTAGCACAAAAGTTCCTCAACTTTGTCAAATGCTCTGGAACAAATTGTTCAATCCCCAACAAGAGGAACAAACATACTAGAGCTGTTCCTTACTAACATGTCAAACAGATGCACTGCTGCAACTGTTGGACCCTCATTAATTAAATCTGACCACAAATCAGTTACCTTCGACCTGGCGCTAACACCAGAACTCACAAGGTGTGAAGTCAGACTAAAAAACTTTACCAAGGCAAACTATACCCTCCTAAGGGCAGGTATAAATGCATTCCAAGCCCTATCCATAGCTGCAAGTGGTAACTACACTGTAGCTTACACTAAAGCCCTGTACAATCACTTGTATAGGTGTACAGACTCAGCTGTTCCAGAGAGAATCAAAGACAAAGCCCTAAGTAAAGACATGCCACCAGACATCCAGCATCTACAAACTGTACAACAAATGCAAACATTTGTAGTCCAAGAAAACCAAGGAGAGGCCTCAACAATGGAAAAGCATCCTCCTCAGCCTCAACAGGCCACTAAGATAACATGTCAAATCTTCTAAGGGCATCTTTGAGAAAAACCTAACTAGCTCAGCCAAGGTTAACTATAAGGCCTTTTACAGCTACGTATGTAGCCTAAAAGGTAGGACCCAAGCATGTGCTGAACTTGTGACTAACAGTATCACACACAGACTGACCAAAAACACAACCTCTGTGGCATCGGATGGCATCCAAGGCTGTCTTCCAAACAAACTAAAACATTAACTAGCATCACCATTATGTACCCTGTTCAATAATAGCCTAACCACTTGCTTTGTTCCTGCGGAATGGATAACAGCAACAGTTATTCCATTTCACAAAGGTGGCCTAACAACAGACTCAGGAATTATAGAACCCATAAGTCTGACCAGCCTCATCTGTAATGCCATGGAACGTATCATAATGGACCTCATAAATAAAGACATAGGTGACCTCCAAACCCTGAATCCAACCTAATTTGGCTTTATCAAGAGCAGATTCTGCCTGTTAAACCTGGTGGATTTCTTCAAAAAGGTGACCAGAGCCACTGACAAAGGCTAACCTTTGCACACAGTATACTCAACTTGGCAAAAGCTTTCACCACAATCCTACACTCAAGCATTACCAATAAACTTAGCAAACTGAATGTAAACCCCTTTTTTGTAAGATGAGTTGCTAAATGGCCCACAAACTGGTCACACATTGTCACAGTAGGTGACTCCACATCCAACAGCAGAGCTGTCACCAGTGAGGTGAGACAGGGGTCAGTACTGTTATGATCTGCCGAGACACTGTTTCTTATTCTTTGTGAGACTTTACTCTTCCCTGAACAGTTATCTATGTACCTACTTACTGTACCATTTCTTGTACTCACTCTCTGTCTTCTGATAATCCTCCCATCACTCTCTAATATCCTCTACTCTCTCCCAGTTTGTCTCCATTTCTCCTAAAATTGTACTATTCACTTTCTGCTCACACTCTGTCTATTTTTTTTCTCTTTACAGTTTGCTCAGGCCATCCACAAGCCTTGGGATTGCCCCCCCCCCACCTTTGGTTCTGAAGCAAAGTTTCAGCAAAAGCTCAAATCAGCCCTGGGAAATCTCAACTTTTATACACAAGCCTTCCTTTATAATTAATTATTAGGTGAATGTCATTGAATTGTTTTTAAAAATTTTCCCTTACTTTGTGACTATCATTATGAGGTGAACACAGCTGCATTGAGCTCCATTCAGCTTCCAGCTTAGAGAGCTTTAATCAAATCGGCCACTATGTAGCAACATACTCTATTAATTATATAAGATCCTTACTCCCTCTGTATGCAAACAGGTGAGCTCCAGAGCCTAAGATTAAAACTATTCCAAAGCAAAACTTTAGTTCAGTCCCAATTCCCTTAGCTCTACTCATCCATAAAGATCTTGCTAGCAACATTTGCTAATAGACAAACAGCTACTGATTGTTTGTTTTTTAAGATTTCTTACACCTTCACGCTCGGGCTCACTTTGCTCTTCTCCGTCCCCATTCCCATCCCCCCCATATCATTTCCTTTATACCTAATCATTGTTTGCACGCACTCTGCACTCTACTTCCCCTTCCTGTTCTCCACACAAACCATAGCTAACCCCTCCCCTCTCCCACACTACACTTGGAAACTATTACGCCTCCTTCCACTACCCACATTACTCCTACTCCCCCTACTCAAATATCACCTAAGCAACACATTCTCACATACCTACCTGCAAAATAAACCTACTACTAACTCCGCAATCACCAATTTCAGTACTCTAGCACTCAATACTCTTACCCATCATGCCTTTCTCTACTACCCTTTTTGTTGTACTACCGCCATTACTCCTCCTTCACATGCTCACCTCACTTAATATCCAGTATCTCCTATTCTCAAAGTTCCTACAATACCTCATACTAGGGATACCTCATCTTCTTATCATTCATTTGCTATTTTTACTTCTATCTTTTCTACTGAAACTCCTCTTCCTAAAATCAAAATTCCCCCCACCTACACCACATTCCCTAAAAATAAAACAAACTATTTTATCTTTAACTTATACAAATATAACTGCCACTACTACCCTAATGTTCTTCTACTTGCAGGCGATATTCATCCCAATCCAGGTCCCACTCAACACAACTACACCTATAACTTTAGTCCCACTAACCTATACACCTCTGCCCCCCCAAACAAACAAATCTCCTTTTACTTAATAAACACTAGAGGTATATTAAACAAGGTTAGTGAACTTCATGCTTGGATCTCAAGCCACACCCCTAATGTCATCACCCTAACAGAAATCTGGCTAAAACCTCAAAACCATGACAAAGACTTTCTCCCTCCTGGCCATAGTACACTGCACCTTGATCGCCAAAAGAAAATCGGTGGAGGAGTTGCCATTGTTCACCTAACCACCTTACTCTGACAACTCCTGATAAAACTATCCCATCCTTTTCCCCTGCTGAAATACAGACAGCCAACCTTGTACTTAATACCCATACCACCATCACCCTGGGGGATAACTTACCCCTGCTGGAAAACATATTCTCATACTTCTCCCAACATATTCCTAATGACACCATTATTCTTGGTGATGTCAATATTAATTGGTTAACTCTCTGTACCCCAAATCCTTCCTTACACATTAACTTGTATGGATTTACTCAGCTTATCACTGATGCCACCCATACCAACAACTCTCATACACTCAATACCCTTATCAACTGAATTCTAGTCTCTCATCCCTCTAAATATCACAATCCTGAAACCCTTCCCAACACACTAAGTGATCACTCACCAATGAAAGTACTTAGATATATCCCTCACTTTACTAAACAGCACATGCTGCAAGCTTACTAACTTCCACCCATTCACCTTTAAATCTCTTTTCTCTAAAGTTAACTGGAATTTCCTTACCCAACTCCCCCTTGACAATGCTGTCCTGTCTTTTAACTCCACCTTTCTCAGTATTCTTGACTCACTTGCCCCACTTCGCACAGTCCATATTAAATTTAACATATCTCCATGGCTATCAAATTCCACCCACACCATAATGAAAAATAGAGACAGCATGGAAAACATGGACCATAACAAAGCTCCCTGCAGACTTGCTAAAATACAAAAACCTTAGAAAGCAGACCAAAAAATATATTAATAAAGATAAAAGAGACTTTTAATATAATCAACTCTCAGCCTTGAAATCTAACCCCCAAAATTTTCGAACTCATTAAACCACATACTACATCCTGGTGGTCCCTGCTTCCCCAATCCTTGTCCTAAGACTCCAAAAGATACTGCCTCCACCTTCAACACATATTTAATTTACTCTATATCCAAACTATTTAGCCCCAGTGCCAACTCATCTACCTTTAATAATATTTCAAACCACTCTCTATCAAATCCCACTACACTCTCATCAAATTATTTTTCACATCAGACCTGTACCCACTAGCTACATCCAATCCCTACTCTGTAAACCCAAACCTTGCTCAGCTTCTACTGACAACATTCCTTCCATTTTCCTTCAGTTAGCTGCTGACTCTCTTGCTCTCCCTGTATCTATCTTAACCAACCGCTCCATTT
Source organism: Protopterus annectens (assembly GCF_019279795.1). NCBI lineage: Eukaryota > Metazoa > Chordata > Ceratodontiformes > Protopteridae > Protopterus > Protopterus annectens. The sequence continues at coordinate 836,114,498 of NC_056741.1, forward strand.
CAGAGTCCAAAGTCCTCTTCCATATAGAAACAATTCTTCACTCTACCAATACATAAAGGAGGTAACTCCTCAGACATCATTAATTTTAGACCAGTTGTCATTCTCTCTCTCCTCTCTCTAAAGTTCTAGAAAAATGCATACATAAACAAGTTATGCACTACCTACTCTCTGAAATCTGCTTACACCTACTCAGCATGGCTTTACACAAAAGCATAGTACTACTACTTCCTTATCATTCCTTAATACTACATCCCTTGACAGAGATAACAACAAACTTGTCTCCTGCCTATTCTTAGATCTCTCTAAAGCTTTCAACACCGTCTCTCACCCTCTCCTTCTGCACAAACTAACCAACCTTAACTTTTCCCCTGCTACTGTTGCATGGTTTTCCAGCTACCTCACTGACAGATTTCAAGCAGTGAAGTGGCAATCTGCACTTTCCCATCCCCTCCCAGTTAAAATGGGTGCCCCTCAGGGTTCCATCCTTGGTCCACTACTTTTCAACATCTTCACTAATCTTCTTTATTCTTCCTGTCCTCAGTCATCACTGGTCCAATAAGCTGATGACTCTCCTGTCATCCCTATTGCTGATTCTCCCTCCGAACTCATCTCTACAACACAGACTTCCTTTAACTCAGTAGAAAACTGGCTCTCTGATAACCAGCTTATCCTTAACCCAAAAAAAAAAACTAAGCTACTGCTTTTTCCTTCCTAAAAATTACAGCCACATTAAATCCACTTTCACAATTCTGTCCCTCAATAACACACATATCGAGGTGGAAACTAGCACTAAACTCCTTGGTGTCATCATTGATGAGCAACTTAAATTCGATCTACACATTAACAACTGTATCAAGAAATCTCATCAGAAACTAGGGCTCCTCTACTGTAACAAATAGTTTCTCACCAGTGAAGCTAAAGTAACTCTCTCTTACACTACCTCCTGCCCAGTCTATTATATGGCTCTCAAATTCTTATTTGCCTCAACTCCACACTCCTTGCCAAACTTGAATCTACCTACAACAAGATAGTTAAATTTGCAGCCCATAAAACTTACAAGTCACATCACTGTCTCTCACTCAAACTCCTTAACTGGCTAGAACTACCTCACCAGCTTCTTCTCCCTCAACTTCAGATCATCAACTCTATCCTTTATTAGCTTTCTTACTGTCCTACCCTATCATCTGTCATAGGTTCATAGGTTCAAAGGTTCATACTAGGCTATCTGCCCTAGGGCATTTATAAGCCTAGCCAGAGTGTGTTTGGCTTTCGCCACCCATTTTAAATTAATTTTGCTATGCCCTTTTTCGAGGTTAGTATACTGTGCCTCTGTCTAACAGTGACACAGAAGTGATACCCGGGGTAAACCTATGATCTCCCATCCACTCATCAAGATTCCTCTTGAAGAGAGTCAATGAGGGACTCTGCCTAAGCTGAACTGGGATTTTATTCCAGAGTGAAGGGAGCCTCTGGGTTATGAATCTGTCCCTCCAGCATGTCCTATTTATTTCAGTGCTGAGGTTCAAGTATCTCGAGCACGTAGCTCGATGGGATTTGGATTTTCTGAGGTGCAGCATGTCCATTAATTCCGGGTTGGACATGGCTTTATACGTCAGGCACAGATCGCCTCTGTGCAGGCGGTATGCCACTGAGTAGAGCTGGATTTTCTTTAACCGGGCAGCATATGGCATCTGTTTGAGCCCTATGATCCTCTTGGTGAGGTACTTTTGGGGTCTTTCCAGTTGCTGCAGGTGTCTGGTAAGGTACATCCCAAAAGGGGCATTGTACTCAATTATGGGCCTGATGAGGGATGAGTAAAGAGGCACGATGACCTCCCCTGATCTAGATGTGAATCCCTTCATGATTAGGTGGGCTATATAAAATGTTTTTCTAACCACTTTGGCCACGTGGTTGTCAAATGAGAGATTGCTATCAACTTGGGTCCCCAGCTCCCTAATGACTTCTTCTGTACTTAATGGATTACCACCTATGTGGTAATTTGTGGGCACTTTGTTTTTGCCAAAGGGGATGACTATACACTTTTTGGCATTTAGCTTGAGGCCATGGCTCTAGCACCAGTTGTCTGTTTCTATGAGGCCCTTTTGGAGGATGCTTGTGTCGGCTGGAGAGTCAATTATGGCGCCCAGTTTGCAGTCATCTGCAAACTTAGTCAGCCACAGTCTTTTCATGTTGGCCTGTACCTCCAAGAAATATATACCGAACAAGAGAGGTCCCAGGACTGAGCCTTGGGGGATGCCACTTGTAACTGGTTTGGAGTCTGACATGGCTCCAGCAATTCTAACCATGTGGGTTCTGTCCTTGAGCCAGTTTGCAACCCATCTAGTGACATAGGGGTTTATATTTAAGCTGGTGAGCTTATCTATAATGCCCGAGTGGGGTATTGTATTGAAGGCTTTTGCGAGGTCCAGGTAGGCTGTGTGGACTACCTTCCCCTCGTCAATGGCCTTGGTGACTGTTTCAAATAAATCAACCAGGTTTAAGAGGCAGGATCTGCCCTTAACAAAGCCGAACTGGGTAGGATCCAGTGTCTGTAGGTCCCCAATATCTTTATTTATGAGGTCCATGATGATCCTTTCCATAGCTTTGCAGATCAAGCTAGTCAGGCTTATGGGGCGATAGTTTCCAGGATCCGCTGAGGCACCACCCTTGTGGAGAGGGACCACTGTTGCTGTATGCCACTCTTTGGGTACATATCCTGTAGTAAGGGTGAGATTGAACAGTAGTTTTATGTTTGGGTTTAGCTCTTCTTGGAGTTCATGTAGGACGCAGCCCGGGACACCGTCTGGTCCCATTGATGCTGTGTTTTTTGCTTTGGAGAGGGCAGCTCTTACCTGAGCATCTGAGATGTCAGGGGGACAGCACTCTGCTGGGATAAATATTTGACCTTTTAGTGGGGAGGGGGGGAGAAGTTTGAGCTGAACCTGTCAGCTAGGATGTTGGCAATGTCTGTGGGTTCGGTGTATTTTTTGTCATTTTGGACTAATTCTGAGCATATCTGAGAATTCCCACCCAGGTTCCTAACATAACTAAAGAAAGCCTTGTGATTATCCTTAGTGTCCTGTGCAATTTTTCTCTCGAAGCTGGCCTTAGATGATTTTATGAGTGCCCGTAGTTTTTTGCTAATACTGATCAGAGATGCCTTCCCTTTTTGGGATTTTGCTCTATCATGGAGTAGCTTCCTCCTTCTATTGTATAGTTTGTTTATGGCTGGGGTCCACCAGACAGGACGTCTGCCTTTGGAGGATTGGGTCTTGGTTTTATTTGGGATTGCATGATCCATGCATTCCTGAAGGTGTTCATAGAATGCGTTTGTAAAGGATTCTGTGGTCTGGGCCATATTTTTCACAGGCCCGGGGGCTTTGAAGGATACTATTAAATTGCTAGATCTCTCCAGAGCTCTAACCTAGATCTGCTACAAATCCACAAACCTAAAACTAAGAAAGGATGTATTCTCTATAGCTATCATTCTTCCAAGGCCTGGAACAAACTCCCACTAGAGCTCAGGTCACTCAAGCAACTTAGTCAATTCAAGCTAGCCACTAAAGAATACCTAAGCCAATGGACCTGCCTCTGTATCCACCCCCATTAAGTAGCTTATCAACCCTAACTGCACACCTCTATCTGCTCCCAACTTATATAACTTTTTTTTTACTTTCTAGACCTTGTCTCACAGTAACTTCTATGTCTTAAGCACATTACATACATTATTATCTGCATAATGTAAGATTTTACGTTTGGTGACAAAACTATTGTTAGTTCTTCTGAATGATGTAAGATTCTAAATCTGACAGACATAATGATTAGTTTACTGTAGTAAATCCTTGTTTTTCATGTATATGTTGCTTTGAATATGTTCTGCAAACCAGTTGACTGTTTACTTATTTTTGCATATGATAATCTGTAGAACATGTGGAGCTTTCCTCCCCGGGCCTCCGCTGAAAAAGGGCTACTTAGCTCAGTCGGACAAACCCGGTCAACAAATGTAAAATAAAATTAATAAATAAATAAATGGGATTGGTTACTTGAACTGTATGCAGAATACAGTTTTCTTTCTTTTATGGGCTTGGTTACTTGAACTGTATGCAGAATACAGTTTTCTTTCTTTACCAGATTTATAAATCTTGGCTGCTAAACTGTCTAAAAAGGTTTTTGCTTCTGTTTATGGTTTCATAAAGTTGATATGGTGTATCCTTTCTAGCTTTATACTACCATTTTATCTCTGCAGTTCATAGGATTACAGGAAATGAAAGGCAATTGAATCCTGCAACCATTTAAGCTTTGTCTATGCCCACCATTAGACTGTGTATACGTTTTCAAGAAGGGCTATGCCAGTCACTGTAAGGGTGAATTTGTGAATACCTATCCAACCAACCAGTTCTTGTTTGAGGGAAGATAAAGCTTTACACTGCTTAATTTGCAGTGGTAGTCTATTTCTGAAGTAAGGAAGAAGCTTGATAATGAATCATTCTCTCCGCTGTGTTTTATTTAGATCCATGATTTTAATATTTTTGGAGTTACAATATATCCAGGACCACACGTTCTATAACTCCATGGAAGGCAAGGCACAGATCTTCATTAAGATAATGAATAAAGTGACAGTGTTTCCATTTTTTCTGATAGCTTAGGGTTTTTAGACCAGTGATCTTCATAGTTAGAAACAGCTGGAGTCTTTCTAGTTATTTGATATGCCCGATGATGTAAATCCCAAAGATGGCATTGCATTTCATAACTGCCCTAATCAAGTGGAATAAAAGAAAGCAATGACCTCTTTTGATCTGGATGATATTACTTTGACAATTAATTGCTGTAAGTAGAAGGGTTTTTTGATTACTGTTATTACATGATAATCAAAGGAAAGGGACTTATCAACTTGTGTTCCAAGATCTTTAAAAACATTCACATTTTGGAGCGGGATGTTGTCTATGTAGTTTGCATGGAGGGTGTCTACCAAATGTGACAATATTGTACTTTTTATCACTTAATTGCAAACAATTTTAGTACTCTTGCTACTTACTACTTACAAATGTAAGCTCTTGGTGACGAGCTTGTATATTAGAGCATACCTCTCAACTTCTGGAATTCTTGATAAAGCCAAATATAATGGTGGGACAAAGGCACAAAATCAGAGACAGATTTTAAATACTGCTTTTATAAACTTATAAAGTTGATAGAATAACAGATGTTCATTATATTGATCACTACCACAGTAGCCTTAGCTATATAGGTTATATCCTGCCAAGGATATAACATCAAGCCATTTTCCAAAGTTTCAGGGCAACTTCCACATGCCCAAACTGCAAGCTTGAGCTGACTAAAAGACAAGTTTGGGGACAAAACCCTTCAGAGCTTTACTGCTGCCGAAGACTATGCTTCTCTGAGGCTTTCAAGGATTAGTGATTTACTTCTGTTGTTCCTTTGCTGGGTAGACAAGTTCCCTTTGGGGAAAACCCTTCCATTTTCAAATACTTTTTTGTGTTTTATTACTTTCCTCTTCGGGAAAGTTAATTTAAAGCTAGGAGTTTGTGTTTTAATGGACTGTTATGAGACTGTATTGTACTTTTAAATGGGAGCACTCTTTTTTTCATATCAGTTTAAAAGTTGTTTAAAGTAACTGAAAACCATTTTTTTGCGGGGAAATTGTGTTTATTGTACTTTTTATGGCTTACAAAGTGTTTTAAAGTGCTTTTTACTGTGTTTTTCTGTGATTAAAGGGACTTTAAAGACTTTTAGTTTTTACTGCCACTTGCTGCTTGCCTTCCCCAGGAAAGTGGAACAATTTTCAGCTTAACCATGGAACAAACTACCAGTCCCTCATTTGGTCCTTCTTCAAGCCACAAAAAGAAGAAGATGTTAAACAAACAGCCTTTGCCATTACTGCAGGTTAACAATTTGCCTCCGCCACATGTGAATGACTCTGCTTTGGCCATTTGTTGATTCTCAGTCCATTCAGGTTTAGCACCTACAGCCACTATGGACCAGGGGTTAGCCACATCTTCTGCAGCTGTTGGAGTCCCCTCAGTGGGCAAGGTTGAGCAACTCTTGCCAATCTTGGGAGAGGTAACAGGGAAGGCTACCCTGCTGTGTCAGAATGTTGTGCCCGTCCCTGAGGAAGCTGCTGCTGCTACTAGTAACATGGTTGGCCACATTTTTCCTGTCAAAAAGAAACAGAAAACTAAGCACATATCTACTTCCTCAAATTTCCTTAGATGGGAGTAGTTTACTGGGTCTGGTTTAGGGTTTAATTCAGGCTACTGATCCTTCTTGTAAAGTAGTTTCTGGTAAAAGAAAGAGTGATGCCTCACTTCTTGAAGAGATTCAAGATTCTGAATCTAAACAGGAAGATGCAAGGACAGATAATTTTTTTCCCTCAGATTTCTGATTCAGATTCAGAAGAGAGCTCAGTTTCTGACTTTTTTGTGGGGTTTCTCTTTCTCTGAGACTGATGCTAGAATGTGCTAGTGCTTTCAGTGGGAGAACACTGAGATTTCATAGTCCCTCAGAAAAAACTATGAGTTGTTGCAGAAGAAATTTCCAGAACCTGCACCCATTCATCCAGTGCTATCAGCTTTGGACAATGTGTGTTACTCCTGCAATGTTCCTGACAGTCAGCCATCTGACCCTAAAAAGGTAGATAGGATGTATAAAGTTCCTCAGTCTTTTTAAGTTTTTATTCACTACTCCCAGACCTGACCCAGCAGCTACAGCTTTAGTTGATCCCACTGCTGCTAAACACTTAGTTAATTCCAATCCTACTCATTCTGATAAGGATGAAAAAGTTATTGAAAAGCATGGGAAGAAAGTGTATACTTCTGCAACTTAGATTTACAAAATTTTAAATTGTCAGGCTCATATGCTAACATTTGCTCTGACTATGAAAGTATGATGAATGTTTTACCTGAAGTTCCTTCTTGTGAGGAAAAAGCTGCTTTAAATAATTTAGATTTTTCTATTCCATATGTCACTATTCATTTACAGTGTGCGTATGACTCTGTTCATACTTCTTCCAAGGCTATGGCCACTGGAACTGTTTTGTGGAGGTTTACATCATCGCATTCTCAGAATCTACCAGATGATATTAAAATGAGATTTTAAAGTCTGCTTTGGGTAAAGATGAACCGTTTGACCCCTTTGGTGCAGAGGTGATCAAAAAGTGTGATGAAAGGGGTAAGCTGATCTAGGGAACTTTTAAGATTTTTCAGCCCCCCCCTTTCAAAATTTATACTGGATTCTCTAATCCCTTATCCAGTGTTGGCAGAAATCAAAGCAAACAGTCTCAACAAAATGCAGGTAAACAGACATTTAAAAAGAAATGGCAAGGGGGTTCCAAAAAGAAACCTTAAACCATCCAAAACACAGGACAGTCCAACAAGTCTGAATGACTATCCAAAAGGCTGTGTGACACCCCCCCCCCCCTCCTATCCAACCTCTTTTTCTTCCAGAAAGTCTGAATTTCCATTTTTCTCTTTGGAAACAGATAGTTTCAAATGGGTTTTGATGATCATTCATCAATGTTACAGATAGCAGTTGGGAGTAAATTCCCCCTATCCAGTGGGTCATTCCTCATCCTCCAGATCAGACTCTTTTGTTTCCACAGGTCCTTCATCACATGCTGTCCCAATGAGAGATAGAACCACTTCCTCCTTACTAGGTGGATAATAGTTTTCATTCAAGGATGTTTTAGTGCCAATGAAAGAAAATGTTTCAAGACCAATTCTGGATCTTTCTTTACTAAACCGGTTTATGATAGTGCCCAAATTTAAAATGGTGTCATTTCATTACCTGTTACCTCTTCTTCTTCTTTCAAGTTTTCTGGTAACATTAGACCTCGGGTGTCCAGCCCGTTTTGGCTTAGGGGCCACTTACCATACAGTTCAGGGGGCACTTACCATACTTGACAAGGTTTGGGGGGGGGCCACATTACCATGTGCAATAAATATTCATCCATTCAAAGCAATTTTCTACAGGACATACTGAGGGACAGATAAAATGCTTTGGAGGGTCGGAATGTGACCCTAGGACCACCTGTTGGACACCCATGCACTAGACTTAAAAGATGCTTGTCATCACATTCCTATTCATCCAGATTTCAGACTTTTTTATTATGATCCAGGCAGTAAAAACCTTATCAGTTCACTGCCTTACCATTTGGGATATCCACTGCACCAAGAGTGCTCACAAAGTGTCCAGTTCCAGTTATAGCTCATTGTAGGCTACAGGGTATCCACGTTTTCCATATTAAGATGATTCATTCATCTTTGCAGTCTTTTTCAACAAAGCGTCAAGAGTAACTCACTTAGATGAGAAATTTCTTACACAAGCTGGGATTCCAAGAGAGCATACAAAAGTCTTTCTTGACTACTTCACACAGGATTATGTGTCCCAGGATATCATCTAGATACCTTAGTTCAAATGGCTTTAGTTCCACAGGAAAATAGATCTATATCTAGATCTATTTCTAAGGCTTTCCACTCAAACTTCGGTCACTGCAAAAGAATACCTTAGGATTTTGGGTCTCATGGCTTCCATGATTCTCATGAGACCCCTGGCAAGACTCCATGTGAGAAAGATACAGTGGTACTGGAAGTCTCTTTGGTCCCAGCACCAACACACTTTGGCTTTTCAAATCCCAGTGCTGGAGTTTGTCAGAAGATAAATCATTTGGCTGTGATAACAGTCTTCAAATCCAGATCACCACAGACATTGCTTGGGGGCAGTTCCAGGAGGGATAAATGTGCAAGGTGTGTGGGACACCAAGGACAGATGTAAGCACATAAATATCAAAATCAAGTGATCAAGACACTCAATTCCCCCAAAACATCTTGGGTCCCTGGAATTTCGTGAAGTTACTATAGACAATACCACAGTCATGTGGAACATCAATAAGCAAGGGGGAACCAGGTCATACTCCTTTTGCAGACTAGCTTTGTTAGCTTGGGATATAGCTTCACAGCACAATCCTACTCTACAGTCATCCTACATTCCGCCAGAGCAAAACTGTGTGGAATACATGCTCAGCAGGACCAGGACAGACCCTCAAAAATGGAAACTACATTAGTGGCTCTTTCAAGATTTGATCAATCTGTGGGGAGTTCCTTGAGTAGACATCTTTGCCTCCACTCTGAAGAGCCAACTGGCAAGATTCTGCTTTAGGGCTCCATTAAAGAAGACCAGGAAACCAGATGCCTTCTCTTTTCCTTGCCCAGGAATGTTCCAGTATACTTTGACACCCTTTACACTAACATCTAGGGTAGTTCAGAAGATTCAGAGGGAATCCACAGAAATCATAGTGGGGACTCTCTTCCCGCCTAGGCAACTGTAGTTATTCCTTCTTTTGGAAATGATCAGGAACAATTACTACAAACTTACTCACAGACTGGATCTACTCACACAAGAACAGGGGTGTTTGATACACCCTGACATCAATCAACTTCAACTGACTGCCTGGATGATAGGGTCTTAATTCCCTCTAGGCAGCTATTTACTGAGGACATGCAGCAGTTACTAATGAAGGCAAAAAGCCTGCTACCAGAAAATCATTTATTAGCAAATGAAAAATGTTCTGGTTGATGCCAACAACATAACCAGCGACCATTTGGTACTTGATCAATTGTTAATTTCTTGTAAAGATAAGAAGAGACAACCTGTGTCAAAACAAACAATTTCCAAATGCTTATCTAAGGCTATTACCTTTTGTTACACTCACCATAACATAACTATCCCAGGCAGAGTCAAGGCCCACTCTACCAGGGTCCTGGCTTTATCTATGGATTTTTGGAAAGAGTTGGAATCTAGAAGTATTCTTGAAGCTGCAACTTGGTCCTCTGTACATACTTTTACAAAATGCTATAACTCCTTCTCTAGGTCTAGGTCAGGCTTTGCTAGGACCATTCTCTATGGGTACCTGGACTCTACTCCTTCCACCATCCAAATGTATTTGATAAAACAAAAAAAGAGGCAAAAAAAAACAGAAACAAACAGTTTTTTTGTATGTTAGCGCTTTTGTCAAGTTTAATAACTCAACTTCTTCAGACAAACAGAACAACCATATCAGATACACTTAAATACCAAATACAAAATCACATGATCAAGGGTAAAAGTCATATGACCAAGCAATGTTAAACTTTTAAAGTGACCGCATTACTTTTCTGAGAAAAAATTTTGAATGCATATAAAGTCATTTAAAATACCATCCACCCTCTGAAAATGATGAAAGGGAGGTTCACAAACCCTAAGATTTGAGCAGCGCAAGTTAATTTTGCAGATTATTACCATGCCTATAATCAACCAGGATTAAATAATCTGTGTTCGATAGTCTGCATGTTGAAATTGAAGAGTTTGACTCATTGAATAGTTTATAATTTTATATTATTTGTATTTTTGTTTGTGTATGTTTTAAAAAATGAGGATGCTGAATGTTTTTCAGAGGGCAAATGGTATTTTAAATGTGTTTTAAATGACTTTATATGCATTCAAAATTTTTTCTCAAAGCAAAAGAAATTCCAACTTTAAACAAACAACAACAAAAAAAAAGGTCCAGTGTTGACCCCATGCACTCTGATGAGACATCTACTATGATAACTGTGTAGGTTCCATCTTTTAGCCTGTTTTCTACCTATCTTACCACATAGTGATCTGTTTATAATGTCAGAGTGAGGAATAGTTAATACAAACTGGTTAATCACAGGAAAAGCCACAAACTAATATAAAAATGAATATAAAAATGATTTGTAGCAATCAAATGACACCGAGATAATTCCAATAAAAACTTTGATTTTATTCCAGGTAGTTAAGGACTTTCGTTCCCAATTCCATTCATTCCCAATTCCATAAGAAACTTCGTCAGAAGTGATAAAGCATTTTAAATTACTACATTAAATATAAAATCAAATAAATCACATGTTCCTTCCCAACCAATAACTTTCTCACATTAATTACTAATTTAACACTTCTAAAAGACTTGCTAAATATCTCACTAAAAATGTATTTAATCAACCACTTAAATTTTTTCAGGATTAAAACAGAGTTAATTGAGATTGAATCATTCAACCCTGGATGACAAGTAGCACTGACTTTTAATAGCCACTCCAATTCACTTTTACTTAAATGATCTTCCTTGATGTATCCTCTTAAATTGTTATTGACCTGCTCCAATACCAAAACAAATGAATTTATGTTCTTTAAAAAGTTGGATACGTCTAAATAATCCATTCAGTGTCTCCACATTTCTTATATCCAGCATGTGTTCCTAAATTCTGTTTTTCACCTTTCTGCAAATCTTTCCTATATAAAATGCAGAACATTGCTCACAAGGAGCTAAATGCACCACTGGTTTTGAATTACAAGTACGATGTTGCTGATACTATAAACTTTCTCACTTTGAAGGTATCGGTTCTTTTGATATAAGGACATTGTGAACAACACCTGCATTTAAATATCCCCAGTTTTGTTGTTGTTATTAGGTCTATCATTTTTCATTTTACCCTGCTCAAGCCAATCCTTAAAGGAGCTGTCCTTCCAAAACACAAAGATTGGTTTCTCACCCATTTTACTATACAGGGAGCTGTCTATTTTGAACGTATTAAACACTCCTCTATAACTTTTCTGTCACCTGTGTAAGTAGTGGTAAATAATTTTCCAATATTGCTATTAAATTCTTTATTAGCTATACTTACTATCTGCCTATTACCTTGTTTGGTTTTTCTATGTTTAAAATGGGAAAAAAAAAACATTTTTTCTTTTGTTACAAACTTATTCTTAATATCTAAAATTAACTTAAGTGGATATCCTCTCTTCAAAAACATATCAACTAGCATTTCTATTTCACTGATAAATGTTTCATATTCAGATACCATACGGGCTATTCAGACCATTTGTCCTTTCACTAAAGCCTTGTTTTGAGAAACCAGGTGCTAGCTATCAAAGTGTAGATACATGTTTGAAAAGGTACTTTTTCTATGGATGTTTGAAATAAAACATAACTTTAAAATATCTTTTGTCAGTTCTACATCCAAGTAAACAATTCTATCCATATCAAAATTCCAACTAAACTTTAAAAATTCAACCATATTATTTAAGTAGCAAAAAAAATTCTTCCAGTTTTTCCTGAATGTCTCTTCATAAAATAAATATGTCATCCAGGAAGTGCGTATATACTGTTCATGAATTACTGAACAAACTGTTAAATACAAACAGATTTTCCCATTGTGCCATTATGACGTTGGCAAAACTGGGGGCACACACTGTCCCCAGTGCCACTCCTGTGACTTGCTTATAATAACGGTTGTTAAAATAAATAAAATTATTTTTCAGAACAAATTCCATAAGTGCAACTGCTGCATTGATCTTGTTGGCTTTTATTTTACCCAAATTAAACAACTGTTCTTCAAACCATAATAATCCCATGTCATGGGTATAACTGAATAAAGGTTATTTACACCAGTAGCTATGCAAATGCTGTCAGCTAGGAAATCTAAAGTATTCATTTTCCTAAGAAAATCCCAAGAATCTCTACAGATATGTGAAACTTTGTTCAGACTGTCCTTTAGTAGATGATCTAAAACACTTAAACAAAAATATCATTTTTGAGGCCCATCGTAGATGCAACTATATCAAAAACCTGCTTTATTGCTATCCTAGGGCCTCCAAATATCCCAGCTATAACAGGTTTTCCATTCACCATGAAATCAAACTCACTTTTCCCTACCTGTCCCTGAAATAACATATCTGTCAGTGTACTATCAATCTTAAGATAGGCTGATGTAATTTCACCACAAGATATCTCACTATATTCCTCTCTTGTCAATAACATATTCATTCTATCACTGTAGTCACTGTCATCCATCACTACAAGCCCCCCCCCCCCATTTTTGGGGGTTTCACAACCCTTAAGCTTTTATCTGTACAACTTTCTTTTAGAACTTTGACTTCCTTGATATACATATTTAAAAAAAAAATTTACATGGTTGTGAAAGATATTTCTTATTTCAAATTCACATACTCTCTCATACATTTGAAAGTAACTATTTAACAGTGGATTAAAACAACTTGATCTTTTTAAATTTCCTAAATTAACAGTTGCACTAACGTTCTGAAACCACAATGAAAAATTCAATTTGCACGTGAACATTTTTAAATCAATCAGAAAATTAACAATGCTCACCCATCTAGCAGGTACAAACATTAACTCTTTCAACAGTACATCTGCATGACCTGTATTAATGCTTTAATTAGGAAAATTAAAAATTTTTGTAGTCCTTTAAAGTGTTATTAATCAACTTAGCTGGTTGAGATTCCAATGAATCTCCAGCATTATTAACAGTCATTACTTCCTACATCTGTCTGATTTGGAAATGTTCTTCATCGGTCTGGCTCCCTGTTGGTTGTAAAATCCTCATTGTATTGATAGCCCTCCATTACTGGTTGTTGAAGTTTGTTTCACAACCTCCCCGATCGCCTTAATTCTAAAGGGCCCTCCTACTGCTCACTATCACAATCCTTCTGTGGGGCATAGGCTGAGATTAAGAATACTGCCCTGTCATTACACTGAAGTCTGATTGCCATAAGTCTTTCAGTAATTCTGATGACATCCCTCACTGCCTTCTGAATCCTGTTTCTTACCACCATTCCCACACCATTTCTAGCCTGCCCTCCTCCTAAGTAGTAGACCCTGGATACCAAGCCAAGTGTCTGTACTGCCCTTCCATTTTGCCTCTTTGATACATAGGATATCTGGCATCCTCCATGCCATAATGCCATCAGTTCTGTCCTGTCAGTGAACCTATATCGAGTGTAGTAATTCTTAGTTCATTGTTGGCAGGTGATTGGTTTTATGTCCAGCCTTCACTCAACAGAGCTATCCTAGGTAACCTAGGCTGTGCAACTGGATCCCAGCTGGCAGCTTATTGGCCTAGGCCTATGCCTGCCATAAAGCCCAGCAGACCTAGGCCAATAAGCTGCTGGCTGGATCCCAGCCGGCAGCTTATTGGCCTAGGACTGCTGGGCTTTATGGCAGGCATACACTGGCCAATAGGAGAGCATACACCCCTCTCAGTATTAGCATGAGTCCCTGGCATAGGTCAGGGTAGACCAGGCCCTCAACCCACTAATCATGGGCAAATACCCATGCCCATTTGGCAACATTAATGAACATGTCTGACTCAATTAGAGCCATATTTTACACCATTGACTGGCTAGCTCTGCCATGGCATGCAGTCTGTGATCCATGTTCTCTTATCTTGAGGATGATGACCACCACAGTAGGTGCTCACAGCAGTTGGTTTACGCAACTCTTACCTCTATAGGGCACCACGTAGACTCTGTGCTGCTGCCCACAGCTCCTTTCATTGCTGAGTTTGAGATGGAAACACAGCATATTTTTCGGAGGTGGAAGGAACCCTACAGAGACACAGAGAGAACATATAAACTCTGAACAGGCATTGGCTGGAAGTAAGGATTGAATTTTGTACCTTCTGCATGCGAGGTGAAGACCTTAACCATTATGTCAACAAGTCTCTTCTTTCAAGCTTGCATGTAACAGGTTATGTATTCATTCCTCAATACAAAACAATAAAATTAGTTATTTAGATGAGGAAATTAACAAAGATGATGAAATAGGTTGCTTTACGAGTAATATATATAGAAAACCGACATACTATAATAGTTTACTGCACTATAGTAGTCACCACCCGGAACATGTTAAAAAAGGTAGAGTGAAAGGACAGTTTGTCAGACTAGCCCGGATAATTACTAAGGACAATGTTTTTGTTGAACAGACTAACAAGTTGAAAAATATGTTTCTGGAAAGAGACTAGCCACAAAAATTACTAGATCAAGTATGGCAAGAAATTGACAAAAAAAGAAACAATGGGACTATTATACCTATCTTAAACAACAGAAAAGAACAATGTTCTGTTATTTCTGTTAGCAAAAAAACAGTTGGGAAAAGACACTTATTCATGTTCCTTTGTTACTATGTTTAGTTTAAATCATTTGGAAATTTGCAACATTTTAAAGAAGAACTGGCAAATTTTTGGTGGTTACAAAGAAATACTGAGTAAGATAGGGCAAGTACCACACTTGGTTTTCAGGAGGGGATCAACTATAAAAAATATACTAGAAAGATCGATTGATATTCATAACACAAAAGGAAAGATGAAAAGATGTGGTTTTTGTTCACAATGTGTTTACATCTTAGAAACTGACAAAATTAGAATTAATAGGTTCAAAATCACCTTTAGAAGCAATTATCGTTGCAACACTGTTGGGGTAGTCTATACAGCATTATGCTGTCAATGTGACTGTTTTTATGTAGGAAAGACCATTAGACATTTGAGAGAGAGAATGTACAAGCACAATAGAGATATAAAAAACAAGGACATTACCAGTGCTTTATATAAGCATATAGAAAAACATGCTACACACCATTTCAAGTTTGTAGTTTTAGAAAGAATAAGAAAAGATATGCAGGGGGGATCCATGGGAAGATAGGCTGGAGCTTAAGGAATTATGTTGGCAAATACAACTTAATGCCCACATAGTTCCCGGCCCAAATGAAAACATTAGCATTGGGAGCTATTTAAAATTACGTTCACACATTTTTTAATTGTGAGGCTTTGGGGGAAGTCCTTTTATGGTCACACTTGTTTCAGCTAATTACTTATTAATTTATTTTTATTGTTTAATGTCATTGGGCTTTTTAAATATCATGTGACTTTTTAAGGTATATATTGTGAAGTGAACTTGTTTGTATATTATTCTGAAGAAGTCTGATGTTATAGACAGACGAAAGCGCTAAATAAAAACTGTTTTGTTGGCACTACTGAGACTGGTTTGTTCACCATCTGGCCTGTGTTTGTGAAGCCTCCCAGGAATATCTACTTAGTTTTCAACTTTGGTTCTTGGTTTTGAAGGTTATGTATTCATGTCCAGAACTCTTTGAAGTTATTTTTGTGTTGAAGTTATAGATGGTTATAGTATTTTTTTTTTATCTAGGTTAACTTGTTTTTTATTCAGATTGCGCAATTCTCTATAAAGTTGCAGGTTATAGGGAAGTTTTAATACTCCCCCTAACTAAATATACCAACTCCGAGATTGCACTACAGTTTACAAAACAGCAAACTACCGGAGGCAGGCAAGCAATTTCTTTCCCAGGAAAAGAAATCGCTCATATGCCCCTTCGCTATTTTCAGTTTTTGTTATTTTAACTTCGGCGAAGGCACATTCGAAATTATGCATCTTTGACGATCTAATAGGAACCCGGTTTATACTGGATGAGGGAAAGTCTGATGTAAGGATTTGCCAGTTGACATTTACATCTCCATGTATGATTTTTTCATCAAGTATGTTAGCGATCCAGGGGATGATTTCTTCTAAAACCTGGTATGTTATTTCCAGTTGGTATATGGTTTGCAGCAAAACATAGTTGTTTTTTTATTGTTAAGTTTTAGCAATGATATAAGTATTTTATCTTTTTGGAATTTTGGGATGTTATGTGAATAGGGAGAAATACTGAATGAACTTGGATAAATAAAGGCCACCCCACCTGCTTTCTTGTGGGGCCTCTCAGCTCTGATAATACCATAGCCTGGAGGGAGTAGTTCAGAATCTTTAATGCAAGGATTCAAACAGGTTTCTGTAATGGCAAAAATATCAGGGTTATAGTGTGAAATCCAGGTATGTAGTTCTATACTCTGTAAGTGATCATCTCTGTAAAAGAAGATGGTCTTCATGCAACTTTCTTACACCACACAGCTGGACATTAAAGATAGGAAAATATTTTTACATTTAGGAGATTCTTATTTACACTGTGATGAATCACTGATGTAGTCTCTTTCAGCTTAATTTCCCTTTGGGTTTCTAATACCATGACAGGAATGGACCCCATTCCTATGTCAAGGTATGATTAAAGTTCATGAAATCAGTATTGTTTCAATCTTTGATGTTAGCCAAAAGTGATCTTCATAGCACCTGCAAAGTGCCCAGAACTTACTCCTCCTGCAATTCAGATGGAGTTACATGTATTGGTAGCATATCTAAATAAGACTGTAAATTATTTTTTTCATGAGACCCATTGCTCCTACTACTATTGCAGCAGTCTGGTATCTTTTTTCCACATTGCTCTGTTTTCTGACAGCAAATCCTGGTATGAATTTTTGTATTTCTGTATGTAAGACAATGGAATCACTGGTTGTAGCAGTTTCAGTAATCATTTCCAGTTTTGTCTTCTTTTCATGGACTATTATATCTGGTTTTCTTGTGTCTAGTTTCTGAACTGTTGATAATGGACAATCCCATGTGATATAAACTTCATAATTCTTTATAATGCTTTTTGGCTCATGTTTCCAATACTTCTCAGCTACTTCAGTACTTCTATGTTTCCATAATGCCCAATGCAACAGTCTTGCTGCACTGCTATGCCTTTCAGTATACGGGCCTTCTTCCATTAGTGTATCACACCCCACAACAAGATGTACGACAGTTTAGAGTTCTGTTTAACAGAACCTGCATTTGACTGTTTCTTCCACATGTTCAATTGACTTTGTAAACCAATCTGCACATAGTCCACTATCCTGGGATGCCAATATTAACCTTTCATCTTTTGGTTTATATTCAACTCTCCTTAACCATTTCTGATCAACATGAAGTTGTTCCAGAATTTTTCTGTACTTACCACAATATTTATGGCTTTTCCATATTTCCTGTCTCCTCATCTGATCCTTCCCTTTATATTCTTTCTTTGTTTTTTGGCACGTTCAGTCGCTGCCTGAATTTTGTCTACTTCTGGTTTGATTTCCATTCCCACTTGACACCAATATGCTTCTGCTAGACTAAGCAGGAAAGTCATCTTGGACTTATTCTCCTTATGTTTTAAAGCTTTCACTATGTTTGGATCTGGTGAGTTCCCCAGATATGCATGCAGTCCCACGATTGCAGATTTACACATGTAATCGATTTCAAGGAGGCCCATACCTCCTGCATACTAAGGGCTATATAATCTTGATGTACACTGACGTTTATATACCATTTGATAAGCATGAAGCATCTTTCTTGTTTTTCTGTCCAACTGATCCAATACCTTTTGAGGCCAGTCAACCATACGAAAACAGTGAATTAAAACAGGAAGAGCAAATTGGTTTATAGCTTGGACTTTGTTCCTAGATGTCAGGGCTGATTTCAGTATTAGTTTTAGTCTTCTGAAGTATTCCTTACTGTGTTTTATTTGCATTTGTTCACATTCTATTGCCAATCTGTCAATACATTTCCAAATATTTATATACTTCTTCCTGCTGTAGTTCCTTTATATCACATTCATGTCCTAGATTGATACTTTCTTGGTGCTGCAGCTTTCCTGCTTTAAATATTGTTTTGCATGTTTATGAAGACCAAATGACATTCTTATATAATCTGATAAAGTTTTAAACCCTTGCAGTTGTGCTTTCAATTCCTCATCTGATGAACTATACAGTTTTAAGTCATCCACAAAAAGATGAGAAGTGTTTACATTTTGGATGTTTTCTGGGAGCCAAATTATAGCCAAGACCTAATCTGTTAAGTAGACGACTTAATGGGTTAAGGGAAGGACAAAACAACAATGACAAAGAATCACCCTGTATTATCATCCTTTGAATTTTTATCCCTGGGATAATAATTTGCCCTTTGTCATGACTTAATTGTGAAGTGGTTTGCGACTGTTTCACAGTCACTGTAATGTAATTGATCAATTGTTACCCCTTTGTTCTATTGCCATGATTGAGTTTTCATCTAAATGACTATAAATTCTGTCATCAATTCCAGTATATAGTTTGTAAATCATTGAAAGGTAAGTTATTGGTCTACAGTTTTTAGGAAGGCTTGCAAGTTCACTCTTAAGAAAATTTTTTGTCTGCTGCGAATCAGGTTGGTGCCTGTTCAGGATGTGCATATAAGTAATTCTTAATCAGGGCTAAATCTTTGTGTAAAGATGTTAATACTTTCACCAAAAGTTATGAACTGCATCTGGCCTTATACTTTTTTCCCAGTTAGGAGCGTTCCTTATTTCTCTGGCCACTCCATCCCATTTCATATCCTGTACATTAGAACTTCATGTTTCTTTTCATTTTTCTATCCATTGAGCATCTTTATTATGTTCCACACGGTTTACATAAATATTTCTCCAAAATGTGTCAATTTCTTCTTTTTGGTGGTATTTTTATTTCTTTTGCTTTGTTTACCAACTCTTTATAAAAATGTTTTAGGTCATTGATGAATTATTTATTTTGTAGTTTTCCTTTATGTTTATCTGCATATCTTCTAAGTTTTTTCTGCCTGCGTTGATATCTTTTTTATTATTTGCAATAGTATATGACAGGTCCTGGCCTGTTCTGGTACCGCACATTGCTTTTATCATGTCCATCTTTCTAAGTATTTTTGTTGATCTGTTCCCTCTTCTATACTCTTCTAACAGTGACACTTCTTGTCTTAATTGCTTTATAGTTTTCTCTATTCTATATATCCATGGTGGCATTTGAATTCTTCCCTTCCTTTCCCTTACTGACCTTTGTTTTTCTGGTAAGACTTTATCTGTTATTAATTTAGCTACATGGTAGTGTATCCTATTTATCTCTGTTATATCACATGCATTTCTGTGAACAGTCTTGATTAATGTGTTCTTCTGTTTTATCAGACTTTTAACATTTTGGGTCTTATTGACTTTCGTAATCTAGTTCTTTTGTTGATCTTAATATGTCTATCCATCTCTATTAAATGAAGCAACTCTTCCATTAGATCATTTTCTTCCAAATTAAGGGCACATTCTTTGTTCTCTGTTTCCTGCAAGCATTCTACAGAATGTTCCAGAACATCTTTCTGTGACATATTCTCTTCAGCTGCATCAGTGTCATCCATTGCTCTTTCATACAAGGGAACTCAATGGCCTATCACTCCACAACATTGACTGTGTCAGAATTGCCATTACTTCCTGCTCCTTCTCTTGCTGTGCAACTCTAACCAAACTTTTATACTGGTTTCCTTCTGAAGGCTCTAGAGTATATTCATATAGCAAGTGATCAGATGCTTCCCATTTCATCTATTTCTCCTTAATTTGGGACTCATTGTTCCATCATGCTGTGACATTACCTGCGTTGGTTTGTCTACACTAAATCTCTCACTTCACAGGTAATCCATAATTTCAATTTCTGTTTCTTTCATTTCTCCATTATTAATCCTGCTTTTCGACTTTCCCGTTGTTTTCTTATTTTTTTGTATTGTGCAGTTTTCTGTATCCAGATGCATTTGCCTGCATTTCGTTTCAAATATTTTTGGTCCTACTTATTTTGAATTGATTTGTTTTGCTTTCTCCTTTGCATAAATAGTGCATCATATTAAATCTCTTTTTCTTTTCCATGTCCATATTTCTTCATCAGATGTCTCCTGTTCTACCTGTTTTTTCTTAATTTGGTAGACTCAATGTTCCATCATAGTGTGGCATAACCTGTGTTAGACTTTCTACACTAAATCCTTCACTTTGTAGGTATTCCATAACTTCAGATTCTATTTGTTTAACTTCTACTTTACTAATCTTCTGTTCTGCATCCCTCCTTTGTGATTTGTATTGGAACTGTAAACTGCTTTTTCATACTGAGAGTTGTATTTTCTGTTTGTGAGTGCTCTATCCATGCTTTTCTGTGCATTTTTGATTTTTTGAGGTTTCTAATTCTAGCCTAGTCTGTTTGCAGTTAAAAGCATTCTCTAGAATCTGCTTGCTCCTTGATCTGTTTAAAACTTTCATTTAGTGGCTACAGCAAGTAGCTGTAATAGTTTTAGTTTCCCAACCCCCCCCCCCCATCACTATTGTTGTGGTGTTTTTATACTTGGCGGCTTTGCAGTTGCCCGCCCATACTGTATATTTGATCTGGGACACTCCTCCCAGTCTAGTGTCATTAGTTCTTTCAATCTAATAGAGAGAGAGAACATTTGTGAAGGCCAACCCACTCAGATTCTTAACCTTGAATTAACTTCTGTTCCAGCTTTCTCCATTTCCACTTTACTGAAGAAAAAAAAAATCTAAGCTTGTTTCCCCCCTTTCCTGTAACAAGTCTAGTCCAAATACAGATTTGCTATATCCAGGACTGTTTGTAAGCTCCTGAGCCCCCCTTCCACGCTAAACTAGGGTTAAACTATTCCCGGCACCATAAAGTCTACTCTTCAAATTTTCCCTTACAACTAGCCAGCTGTTTAGTTTTAGCACTCAAACCTGTTTCTTTGAGCAAAGCACTTGTTCAGAACTCATTGTAAGCACTAAATAAGCTACAAATTACTACAGCACTCAACTTTCCTCACTTGTCTAGAGGAAAACAGTTTTTAGTACTTAATAAATAAGCACCTATCCAGGCATGTCTAAAGGTCAGCTCGCAGTGTTTTCTCCTGTCTACCTGATGAATCTGGGCATCTTGGGGCAATGCAGCAATTGCCTCATGTACACAGACAACCCTCTCCTCCTACCACCCAACACTACAACTTGTGAGAGATGCACTTATATAGCCAAACTGGAAGCAAAGCTCTCTTCACCGAAGACTGGACTAGACAGTCAAGAGGAGAAGGTAAACACTTGCACCACACCACACTCATCACATAGTCCCTCAAAACCTACACCACCAAAACACACACATAGAAGCACAAAATACACACCTACATTCACGGAGGCTCTCAATAAAAATCTGCCCAAGCAACCGAGACCTCCAAAACAGAAATGCAAGCAACCTCCATCCCCCAACAGAACACAAATGACACATAGCCCACAAACTCAGTGTGCCACTCAACTACAGCCCATAAGGCATAACGTACCCAACACTCTAGTTATAGGTGACTCTATAGTCAGGCACACTGCTGTTCTACTCACCAGGCTAAACAAGAAGAAAGTTACTGTCAGCTGCCTGTCAGGTGCCAGGATCTGCCACATAATGCACGCACTCTGGTCACTCCACAACAAGTACAAATATGACTCTGTCATTGTCCACGTTGGTGTGAATGACCTGAGATGTACCTCCCTGGACTACATGAAAAGAGACATGGAGGAGATCTCCCATCTTGTAGCCAGGCAGGTATGACCCTAGCCCTGAGTAGCATCCTGCCATCACCCAGAATGATACCACAGTACAAGGACAAAATGATTGACTTCAACAATTGGCTAAGCTTCTGGTGTCATTTTAAGGGAATCCAGTATCTGTCTGCCTGGGATGACATAATCGACAGACCACAATGCTTTGCCAGAGATGGCTTGCACCTGTCACCCTTGGGATTCCGGATACTGGCAAAGGCTCTTGCCACCCCTATAGTGTCTTTTTTAGGCAAGGTTCAAATGACAAATTCACCACTGTAACAGGTACAAGCAAGGGAAATCTGAGGGTAATGCTACTCACTGCTAGAAGTCTAAACCTCAAAATGCACTCACTCGCGGCACTCCTTAAAATAGAGAACATCGACATCTGTGCAGTGACAGAGACCTGGTTCAAAGCTCCAGAGAGCACCCCTGCATTACCAGGCTATAATTCATACCACACCTTTCGGCCACTTAACCCAGACCGAAACACTAAAGGCAGAGGCGTGTCCATATTCATTAAGGATGTCCACACCTCCAAGCTAGTTACTTAGCATAATGCATCTGAGATTATCTAAGTGCAACTAACTCTAGGCAAGACCACAATCCAAATTGTAGTTTGCTACAGATCCCCCACCATGCCCCAGGATTCCCACTCCTCTTTTCTTGATATACTGGAAAACATTAGGATACAACCCAACACCCTAATAATGGGTGAGTTCAGCTACCCCACCATTAACTGGGAAAAATACTCAAGTACCAACTCTTTTGCTCAACATTTTCTGGAATTCATAAATTCCAACACCTTGGATCAATTTATCCACACCCTCACCAGGGGCAGCAATATCCTAGACCTGGTCATTACCAACATGGGCGAATGGTGTTCCATACCAGAGGTCAATTTCTAGTTGGTCAGATCCGACCACAAGCTAATTACCCTAGACATCCACATACCACCCCCCATTAGGGAAACATCTGTAAAAAATTTCTCCAAAGCCAACTTCACGCTTCTTAAGACAGAAGTGGCAAACTTCACGACACCCATGCAGATGGACAATAGAGGTATGACTGCTGAATCCTACACAAATGCACTTTATAAGCACTTACATGAATGCATGGATCGTGCTATCCCTAACAGAACCAAGATGCTATCCTCCAAAAAAAGGAAGCCAATCTGGTGTTCTTCTGCCATAAAAAACTCTACAACAGAAGAAAGAAACTGTTGCAAAAAAGAGTAAAATCCCATGATTAGAACTCCCTGGTCAGCCTCAGTAAGAAGCTGAGATCCCTCATAAAATGCTCCAAAGCTAGTTATGAAAACAAAATTGCCACTGATTCTAAAGACAACCACAAAGCATTCTATAGCTATGTCAAGAATCTCAATGGCAACACTCAGATCTGCTCTGAGTTACAGCACAATGGCACTAAATATACAAAACTAACTGATATTGCCAACATCCTGGCAGATAGGTTCAGTCTAACCTTACCCCCCTCTCACCCTCTAAAGGGCCCATCTCTATACCAAAAGAATACAAAGTTCCTGTAATAATGGCTACACAGGTAAAAACCTCACTCTCCAAAGCCAAGAACACAGCATCCATGAGACCTGACAACATTCCAGGCTGCATTCTACACGAACTACAGAATGAACTGGCACCCCACCTAAGTACCATGTTAAATCATAGCCTCACCTCAGGCTTTGTGCCCATTGAATGGTGCACTGCGACGGTTATCCCACTCCACAAAGGGGGAGCCACGACAAACCCCAAGAACTACCGCCTCATTAGCCGACGAGCCTGGTCTGCAAGGCCATGGAACTTATCATCATGGAACTCATAAACAAAGACATTGGTAATCTCCAAACTCTGGACCCCACACAGTTCGGGTTTGTAAAAGGCAGATCATGTCTCCTAAACTTGACAGACTTCTTTACTTCTTTGAAGCAGTCACCAAAGCCATAGATGAGGGTAAGGTGGTTCGCACAGCCTATCTAGATCTCACCAAAGCTTTCAACACCATCCCCTACTCTGGAATTTTAGATAAACTTCCTAAACTAGGTATAAATCCCTATGTCACAAGATGGGTTGCCAACTGGCTTACTGACAGAACCCACACTGTGAAAATAGGAGACTCAAAATCTGACTTCAGACCAGTGACAAGTGGAGTACCACAGAATTTAGTCCTGGGTCCTCTCCTGTTTGGTATCTACTTCTCTGAAATACAGGCTAACACAGAAGGTCTTTGGCTAACTAAGTTTGCAGATGACTGCAAACTAGGAGTCATAATCAAAAATTCTAATGATGTGGACATCCTACAAAAGGGCCTCACTGAGACAGATGCCTGGTGTCAAAGCAATGGCCTCAAGTTCAATGCCAAAAAGTGCATTGTCATCCCCTTTGATAAAAACTCTGTACCCATGAACTACCACATAGGCGGTAGTCTACTTAACACTGAAAGTGTGATAAGAGACCTTGGGACACAGGTGGACAGTAGTCTCTTATTTGATAATCACATCACCACAGTGGTCAGGAAATCCTTCTACATGGCACACCTCATCACAAAAAGTTTCTCATCCAGAAAAAAAGAGGCCATTGTTCCCCTCTACTCATCACTCATTAGACCCATTATAGAGTACAATGCCCCTTTTGCTATGTACCTCACAAGACATCTACAACAACTGGAAAGGCCGCAGAAATACCTCACAAAGAGGATTACTGGCCTCAAACAGATGCTCTACGCAAACCGTCTCAAACAACTCCAGCTTTACTCCGTCGCATATCGCCTACTCAGAGGCGATCTCTGCCTAACATACAAAGCTATGTCAAACCCACAGCTGTTGGACATGCTCCACTTAAAAAAATCCCAATCCCTCTGAGCTACACGCTCTAGGGACCTAAACCTTGTCACCACAATAAACAGAACATGCTGGAGGAAAAGATTCCTGTCCCAGAGACTGCCCATACTCTAGAACAGACTACCTATCTATATCAAACAGCTCCTCATTAGCACTCTTCAAGAAAAATCTGGATGATTGGATGGGAAATAGGAAATTTACCCTGGGGATCACTTCTGTGGCTCTGCTTGACAGGGGCACAGGAAAATAATTTTATTGGGTGGCGAAAGCCAGGGTACCTTTTTGGCTAGGCTTATATAGGCCCTAGGGCCAATAGCCTAATACCTACCTATGAACCTATGAAATTTTCCATATCATGCTTCCTTTGCATGGATTTCTGTTCAAATTTCTTTAAAGCTATTTTTCTTTTTTACTTTGATGAATCTGGCTTTCTTCTTTGCATAAATATTGCAACATATCCATTATACCATGACCCCCCATTAATATTCCAAAACGTGCACGCTGATTGGTCAGCGTGCATGTTGTAAATCGACTTATACTAATGGAAAAAGGTCCGGTCGTCCGGACTTTTTCCATTAGTATAAGTCTTTTTTAAAACACTGTCTCGCTATGTTAAAGGAGTTTAACATAGCGAGACAGGTTTAAAAAAAGCAACGGAGATCTCCGTTGCTTTTTTCAAAGCTGTCTCACTATGTTAAAATCCTTTAACATAGTGAGACAGTGTGTAAAAAGCAACGGAGATCTTGCTTTCTCCGTTGCTTTTTTTTAAACCTGTCTCGCTATGTTAAATGGGTTTAACATAGCGAGACAGCTTTAAAATAAGCAATGGAGATCTCCGTTGCTTATTTTAAAGCTGCCTCGCTATGTTAAACCCATTTAACATAGTGAAACAGATTGTAAAAAGCAACGGAGCTCTTGCTTTCTCCGTTGCTTTTTTCAAAACTGTCTCGCTATGTTAAATGGGTTTAACATATCGAGACAGCTTTAAAATAAGCAACGGAGATTCTCCGTTGCTTTTTTTAAAGCTGTCTCGCTATGTTAAACCCATTTAACATAGCAAAACAGTAAAAAGCAACGGAGATCTTGCTTTCTCCATTGCTTCTGCCCACAGCTCTGATGTACTGTGTAGACATACGCATGCGCAATACATCAGAACTGCCGCAGAATACCAGACAGTCTGCTGCGGAAGGGCAGCAAGGAGGCATTATACAATGCCATTATTTAAGAAAAGTAATTATTTTTTTTCTTAAATAATGTCATTGTATAATAGCAATAACCCATTCTGGGTGTGGGTAATGCTGGATTTACCCACTGTTGGCTTTGTTTGGCCACTCGGGCTTCACCCTCATGACCAAACCATGCCAACCGTGGGTAAATCTAGCATTACCCACACCCAGGCGTGGGTTATTGCTATAGTTTTCTTTCCCATGTATGTGTTGCTTTTTTATACCTTTGAAAAATGTTTAGTTTCTTGTGTATGGTGCAACTACTGAAGGAGATGATAAATTGGAATTATGTATTTACTGCACTTTTTATTTCAATGCTATATAAATAATATAACATTTTATACTCCATGTTTTATATTTTACCATTTACCATTTTTACTGTATTTTGTGTGAGCAGTTATTTCTGTACTTTCTTGCACATTTAGTTTATTTATTCTTTAGTTCTATTTGTTGACTATGTTAGGCTATTTCCTTCCTACACTTGGGTTTTGTTTTAGGCTTTGAGGCAATTTGGCAGCTAATCTTTCTGTGTGATTTATTTTATATAGATTAGCTGAGCATTTCTGTATGAATATTAATATATACATATATGTGTAGGTATCTGTTTGTGTGTATGTGCGCCTGTGTGTGTGTGTGTGTGTGTGTGTGTGTGTGTGTGTGTGTGTGTGTGTGTGTGTGTGTGTGTGTGTGTGTGTGTATGTGCAGTCCAGGAATAGCCCTGTAGTGTTTAGCAGTGTAGAACAGGAGTGTCAGTGGCTAGACGTAGCTTCATGATAATAATCTTATTATCTTGCAGTACATAGTACAGCATTTAGTGGCATAATCTAACATTTCTGATATAGTCTGGGACACTTAAACAGGCCTACAGCTTTTTCTGTAGATAAGGTTTCCATTTATATTTGTGTAGGTGTGTGTTGTGTGTGTGTATGTGTGTGTGTGTGTGTGTGTGTGTGTGTGTGTGTGTGTGTGTGTGTGTGTGTGTGTGTGTGTGTGTGTGTGTGTGTAAAAAAAAATATATATATATATATATATATATATATATATATATATATATATATATAAACCAAACAAATCCCAGAACTGGCTGAAGGTATACATCGATTAAAACTTGGGATTCTTTGATTTTACATTTGGCAGTTTTTGGCTGTTATTTGATCGTTTTTGCCAAACTTTGTTCATTTTATTTGTGGACTATACCTTCAGCCAGTTCTGGGATTTGTTTGGTTCATACTTTGCTGAGGTTTCTGGGTTTGTTTTAGCATATATATATATATATATATATATATATATATATATATATATATATATAGTCTAGGCTGACATTCTTGGCATAATACTTATCTATTCTGCACCATGAAACATGCACAAAAGCTGGTGATTTCCCCTAGAAATGCATGCAGTAATGCACTTACACTGCATTACTCAGCAGAGTGATTCAGAGAATTGCTCAGTTGCATAAGTTACCAGTGATGGCCATGTAAATGAACAAGACAGAAAGCTCATGTTCAGCCATTGTGTTAAAAGTAATTCCTGGGGAGTTTACTGGACAGTTAGTGGTGGGTGTGTGTAGGGGACTGCATGTGTGATTGTATGCAGAGGGATAAGTGACCTCACGTGGTTTGCATGTGTGTGTGTGTGTATGAATGTATGAATATGTTAGTGTGTCCTTGAGTGAGACTGGGTGGTGAGGCTGTTACTTCTCCACATTGCCCTAGACTAAAAGGCAAATCCCGCAATATTGGAAGTGGAGAATATTAGGCACCAGTGATACTCTTCTATCATGTCCTAAATTAATTAAAAAAAAAAAAAAAAGTTATGTACTTACCATAACGTTCCATCTGAGTTGTTGCTTTTCATTTGTCTTCAACCTGTGGGACTTGGATCCAGCACGGATCCGACTCAGCCATATACTCCAACATTGGATCCAAAGTCTAAGCTCCTCCCTTACCGACATCCAAGCTCCTCCCCTACCCAAAATACCCTCTCTCTCTCCTCCCCTCAGATCGAGTTTGTTGCAGAAACAGCACCAACCTAAAAGGCAAACAGGCCTTTAAAACCTGGCACAACTGTATGAAGGTCCACATATGGAAAGGTAGCTAGGACAAGAGGGTCTATGTTTCTTCAGTCCAGTCTGCTACGTAGCCCAAAAACAAGGCAGGAGGATGGAGGGAGGGAGGGAGGGATGGTTGAAGACAAATGAAAAGCAACAACTCAGATGGAACATTATGGTAAGAAGTTGTTGTTTTCATTTGGTCTTCAACCTGAGGGACAGCTAGCTACCAACAAAAACCCAGGAGGTCCTCATTGGAGGATATTCTGGAGCATGGCTGAGCCAAAAGATGCCTGCTCCTAGAAAGAAGATCCAGTTTATAATGATAAATGAAAGTATGTGATGAATTCCAAGCTACAGCAGAACAGATATAATCAAGAGAAACCCTGGACCAAAAGACCGCAGAAGTAGAGACTGATCTAGCAGAATGTGCCCAGACATGTCCTGGTGGAGACAAACCTTTGGCTCGATAGGCCAAAGAAATACACTTTGAAATCCAAAGAGCAATTGTAACAGGCTTTACCAAAAAGGGTTTAGGAAAGGAGATGAAAAGCTGATCTGGTTTATGCAAGCTTTTGGTTCTATGCAGGTAGAAATGCAGCTGCCTGTACAAATCTAGGAGGTGTAATTTGTACTCCCCTTTATTTTAAAACAATGATTGAGAAGGTCACTGAAAAACCAATCAGTAAAAACAAAATGAAAACTCCAGCAAAGCTAGATCATCCTTTATTTTGGAAATTTGGATAGAAGACTGACAAATTAATGACCTGGTTAATATTGGATTCTGAAGCCACCTTCAACAAAATAGACTGACTGGTTCATAGGGGCACTCTGTCTTTATAGAAAACTAGGTAAGGAGGCTTAATAGATAATGCTTGAAGCTCAGAAACCCTCTTGGCTGAGGTAATTGCCACCAAAAAGGCAGTCTTCCGTGACAAAAACTGCAAATCAACAGAGGCAGCTGGTTTGAATGGGGGAGAAACCAAAGCCTGCAGAATGAAGGTAAGATCCCAAGGGGGCATGGGGTCCTTAACCAGAGGCCTAAGAAGAAAGGTACCTTTTAGAAAGGCCTACTAAGTTTAGCCGAAGCTAAGGAGGACAAATTTTCGCCCACATGGAAATTGGAAATCGCTGCCAATTGGACCTTAAAAGTAGAGAAACTAGCTCCAAAAAATCCAAAATGGCAGAGACTGGAGATGTAAAGGGATCCAGGTCATACTGAGAAGCCCAGATCAAAAAACACTTCTATTTGCTAGAGTAGATCTTCCTTGCAAATAAATTATGAGCCACAATCAAGCTCTTCTTAACAGGAGAAAGCCCTGGAGTCCTGGCTATCATGGAAATTGGAACAGCAAAGCTGTGAGCTTTAGGCTGACTAGATCCAGATGAGAAATCCCTGATGGGTGCAAAATCAGATCCGGGACTGGATCCAGAGACCAGGGAGGACACACTGTATGAGACCACAAAGTGGGGAACTAAACTTGATGAGGCCAGAAAGGGGCAATGAGTGTAACTGAACTCTCCAGCTGCCGAGCTTTCTGAATGAACTTGAAATAAGAGGACGCATAGGATATGCATATAGTAGTCCAGAGGGTCAAGCATTATCTAGAGCACCTCTGGGGGACTCTCCAGGAGGGGGAATCAGAGTGAAATACTTGCTGCACTTCCTGTTGGAAGGAGAGGTGAAGAGATTGTAGCAAGATCTTGGATGCTACTGATGGATTCAGAGACCACTCATAAGACATCAGAATAGACCAGCTGAGCCTATCCACCAGTATGTTGGACTTCTCCAGAATGTGTGTTGCCACCACAAAATGGCAAGTGGACATCGCCCACTCCCATAACCTCATGACCTCACAGCAAAGTGGATAGGACCTGGTTCCCTGTCTGTTGATGTACCAGATTACTGACATATTGTCTGTCTGTATGGCAACAGTCCCTGGAGGAAGAGAGGCATGGAGAGCTTGCAGTGCCAAAAGCACCACCCTCATCTCCGGGACACTGATATGCAGACTGGTCTCCAGAGCAGACCATGTGCCTTGGACTGTCCTTCTTAAGCAATGCCCCCCCCACCTGAGCAGGGAGGCATCTGTGGTCATTGTGGTCATGGGAGAGGGAAGGACAAATGGCCAACCCAGAAGAAGGCCCTGGGATTGGAGCCACCAAAGAAGGGAATCCCTGCAAACATGAGACAGTTGAACAAGGGAAGGTCTAGCAAGGACAACTGAACTGCTAAGGTCCACTGCAGGGCCCTCATATGAAATCACGCAGCTGGAACAAGAGTGATCATGCCCACCATGGACCCCAATGCCCAAAGAACTAAGCCCATTGGGGGTAAATGGGCTTGAAGAATGTCCTGTACAGGATGGTGGAGTGAAGACTGTCTGGAGGCAGAAACACCTTGACTTTTGTAGTGTCTAGTTGGGCACCTATGAAATCCAATGCCTGAACTGGTGTCAGTTGGGAATTGGTGAGATTTATGGTAATACCCAGGGATGGGGCTATATAAAGAAGATAATCCCTGATCTGCATTAGCTGATGCCTGGAGGAAGCTGATAAGAGCCAATTGTCTATGTAGGAAAAAAACTGAAATCCCTGCATCAGCAGGTGAGCCACCACTACTGCCATTACTTTGGTAAACACCCGGGGGGCAGTGGTGTGTCCAAAGTGGAGTACTCTGAACTGAAAATGATTGGTTCCCAGATGGAAGTGGAGAAACCTCTGGGAGCGCCTGTCCATCTTAATATAGTAGTATGCATCCTGGAGGTCCACTGAGCACATCCAGTCATTCATCTGCAGGAAGGGCAGAATGGACTGAAGGGTGACCATCCAAAACTTTGTTTTGACAATGGACAGATTCAGAGTTGAAAAATCCAGAATGAGTCTTAAGTCCCACGTTTTCTTTGGCACCAAAAAGAACCTAGAATAAATGCCTGATCCAGACTGGTCTAGGGGGACAGGCTTGATGACTCATTTTGCCAGCAGCCTGGCAATTTCTATGACTGCCTCCTCCTGTTGACCAGGTGGAATCTGGGAAGTGTCTGCATGGAATGGGGAGATGAAGAAAAGGGACAGAGTAACCTCTGGATATGATCTGCAGCACCCAATGACCATTTGTAATAGACTCCCAGGCTGTTGGGAGCAAAGATAGGCACTCCCCTCCGACTGCCTCCAGAGACCTGCAGGCAGGCAGTCCCGCAAGAGTTTTGAAAAGGTCTGTCTGAGAAAGCATCCTGAGACCTCTGGTTCTTTGGACCCTCTCTGCCACAAGGGCAGCACATGTAATATCCCCCTCTGCCCCTGGGGAAGAAGTATCCTGAGTGTCTTGGGAAGAACCCTGAGACTTCCAAAACCACAGCTTCTTGACCTCAAACTGATTCCTTGAAAATGATCTTTGTGGAGTGCAGAAGTGGATCCTGATGGCAGACAAGGTCTTCCCATCCTTCTCGCTCTGGATTAATGTGTCACAAACTGTTTTTCCAAACAAGGTGGAACCATTGTAGGGAGCGTTCATGAAAGATGGCTTGAAGGGCTCAGAAAAGGTACAAAGCCAGAGCCAGGCATGTTGCCTGATGGTCACATCAGTCCCCGCAGCCCTCGAGGCACCCTTGGTAGCATGTGAGAAAAGCCTCATGGACCTATTCAAAATAGATGTGAGGGTGAATATCCGTGAGGATAAGACCTTCTTCTCCTCTGTCGACATGGACCCTGGGGCAGACTCAGTGACATCTTTGACCAGGTCTCTCTGCAGTCTGATTACATGTGCCAAGTTATTCAGTGCACATAAGGCAAAAGTGGCTGAAGTGTAAGCCAGCTTCCCAAAATGATCCATCGCTGAGACTCCCTGTCTGGAGGGTGGACCGAGGATCTCTCCTTAGCCAACTCCTTAGTGGCTACCACAAACACCATGGCATCAACTGGGGACCCCTTGGACCAATGGAGCTTGTCAGCTGGGGCACTAAGAACCTTGTCTAGATGTCTGAGGATGGGCTCAACTGTGTCTGGTTCCTTCCATGCCCTAGTGGAGATATGATCCACTAAAAAATCTTATGGGGTGGGGACACCCAGGAGGTAGAAGGTCTTATGTTAAATTCCTCCAGGAATACCGACTCATCAGGATTGGGTTTGAGGGTAGACCACCCACTGTGCTGGCGAAGGATGTCCATGATGTCCCCAAAGGAGACACCTTTTGGGGGGGATTGGGGGGAGCCCTCCCCTTCCTCCAAGTTAGTATCATCAGTGACAGACTCC
Organism: Protopterus annectens; assembly: GCF_019279795.1. Taxonomy (NCBI): domain Eukaryota; kingdom Metazoa; phylum Chordata; order Ceratodontiformes; family Protopteridae; genus Protopterus; species Protopterus annectens. Next base: position 836,146,972 of record NC_056741.1, read on the forward strand.
AGTGGGGAGTCTAAGTGCCTCATCTTACAAGTACACTTCCGAGGGGGCTCCTCAGGGGGGAGGGCTCAGGGAAGGATTTGGAAGCTTCAAGGAATTCCAGGATCAGAACCTCCTGGGGCAAACTGGCAGCAGGCTGCCCCTGAGGGGGCAGGATGGAAGACTCCAGCCCAGAAAGGGAGGGAGCCAGGGAGAACCCAAAGATGAGAGTGTCAAGGGTCTCGAAGGAGCTGAGAGGATCCCCTCCATCACCTCGAATGACGAAGGCGAGCGGACCCCCAAAGGTAGAATGGCTTGGGGCCCCAAGGAGAAGGAATGAGCCTGAAAACCTTGAAGTTGATGCCATCCCCTCAGATCCAAAACCAAGGCTACGGGTCCAAGAATCGTTCCACTCCAAAAACGTTGGAGTCAAACCGCTCAAGGCAATGGTTGGGGTCAAGGTACCAGGGACCATTGACACTGACCCCCTCAACACCCAGGAACCTCAGACCCAAGAACTCCAAAACCAAAGGCTGGATTGGAGAAGGAAAGATAGGGAGGAAGGTGGACTGCATGCTTCTGGCCCTGTCGGGGGACAGACCAGGCAAGGCTCTCAGCTGAATCTGGGCCTGAAGGAATTTTAACATCATCCTGTCCACCTCAGCTTCAGACAGACTCCGAACAGACCAGACTGAAGAGGCCACTGATCCTGGCCTAGAATTATGCCGAGGAGAAGTAGTGGCTGGGGACTGAGCCCGAGAGGTCTCCAGCTCCGGAGAGAAGTGTGGATATCGGAGCTGAGGGGAACTCCAGTTCAGATCTGGGTGAGACTTAGATGGGGGCATGGCTGAGAAAGAGGGCTCTAGAGACTTCTTCCTTGGCCAATCCCGCTCTTTAGTACAGGTCTTCTCTCTGTCCCTGAGCTTCTTAGCAGGGGGTTGAGTCCTAGAAGCCAGGGCGGATGAAAAAGAAGAAGCCTCTGCAGGAGATGGGAGAAAGCCCTTTAAAATAATCTTGTTCTGCCTGTCAGCCAAAGCACAGGGGTTGAAACCCATGCAGATTGAACAGGAGGAATCTAAATTTTTTGTTTACTTTCTCTGTCTAAATTTAAAAGGTAATTATAGATCCTGGTAGCTGATCATACTTGATTTAATTACAACCAATTAAAATCACACTAGAATGTGATTAGCAACCAGGAAGCATAATTTCCTTTTTAAATTTCTGTAAATTGAACTAAAATAAGGTAACAAAATCATCCTGAGGCTTTAGCTGCTGCTGCCATCATTGCAAGCATGCCTCTCAGGTTCCAGAATTTCACAGAATGTCCAGGTTTTGACTTTGTACTATTCACAAGCACTAAATAATGACAGACTTTTACACTTCAAACTTCATATTCTTCAGAAAATGCATGCTAATGCAAATCATGTTATGCTCTGCATAATATGCCGGCATCTACATAAACTTATAAGAGCAATATTTAAAATCTATCACTGATTTAGGTTTTTGTCCCCTCATTGTACTGGGTTTGCCTGGAATTCTTGTACTAAAGGGACGAGAAGCCTATTCCCTAGTAAGGTCACTGCTAGTAGCTTACTGGGGAATAGCATTTCACTGTGCTTTCTCATTTGCCTGCTTCCTCAAAATAAAGCTTTTGCACAATAACACATATGTGTTAATGGCAGGGAATCTCCAATGTATGTTTTTACTGTTGAAGGGCTATTCTGTAGTTTGAGAAAGGCTTACCATGAAAAAGATCAAGAACCTGTGGCCACAACAGAATGTATCAACATGATGCGCTGTGGTTAGGCAATGCATCACGCATTTCACCTTAATGCACCATTTTGTAGGTGGTCTCTCTCCTTTTCCCCTCCACAAAAAAAGTTATTTTCGATTTTTCTGAAAATGGGTATCAGATATGTTTTCTCCAGGTTTGTAAGTTGGAGAATTTACTTTGAAGAGATCATCATGAACTCAATAAGCTTTGGGATTATTGCTCAATTAAAAAGTACTATGGTCCAAGCGTATCTCTAGTTTGTCACTGTATCTAACCCACTCTCACCACCACTGTGTATGTTGTGCATGGCATCTATTTCAACACTGTTTTCTATTGTTTTCGCTTATAATTGTATTTGGTTTTTCAGTGGCAATGACTTCTATAACATGATTTTCCATGCTCCCCCTTTCTCGGTTATACCTGCTCTGTCTGTTTCACTCCATTTGAAGGTCTTAGAAACATCTGCAGAAATTCAGGTGACTCTCTGTATATCTGCATTGATGTTAACATAAAAGTAGACTGATATTTGACTGTATTAAAAAGAGATGAGATCCCTCTACTAAGTCAGTTGTAAGCCCATTGCTAACCCCTTTTTTTCCATTCTCTTTCAATTTAAGTCATGTTTTTTAGATCTGATACGGCTGACAGTCTATGAGGATATTATCATATGAGGCATTCCCAAATGTGTTGGCTAAATCCTTATATGGTACTGCCAGCTACTTGTCCAAAGTCCATGCTGGGCTATGCTGACTACCTCTTCATAGTCATATTTGGCTCCATGGGTGAATAATAAACTATTCTTCTGCCATCATCTAATCCACATTGTCCTGCATTATGAGTTCCACAGCATCTCTGAAAACAATCTTATTTCATGCTTGAAAATCAATACCTGAAATTAATTAATTTGCCAGAACCAATAACAGCAGTGGTTATATGTAGCAATGAAAGGCAATAGCAGCATAGCAAACTTGCCTAACATGGCTTTCTTTGCCACAAATATTTATATTAGTTAGAGGGGTTGAGGAGGCTCAGACCCCAACAACACCCAGGGTAGCCTTGATAACGACATTTGAGAAACGGGAGTTATTTCCAAAGACAAAGTATGCTAAGGAGTTAACACCTGAGCACTACATGTAACCAATTCTTAAAGACTACTAAGTTGGAGGTGCGAAACAACCAAAATCCTCCATGTGAGGGCTGCACTCCCCCACTTTCCTGCTACTTTAAGATTCCTCCTCAAAGGTTGCACAGGTTTTGGGTTAAGCCAATACTTATTGCTGTAAGCTCCCTAATTCACTCGGTACAAAGTTGTGAAACTTCTGAGTGGACATATTCATGTAGTAGAGCTTTGGGTGGCACAGTCCCTACATGGGGTGCAGGAGGACTGGCAAGGTGCATTACTGCTCTAGCTTTGTTTTTAGTTTCAGGTTATTATTTCACATTTATTTTATGATTCCATTTTTCAACAGCTTGTAAGTGTCCATCTTATGTTTTGCATTTTCTGTTTCAGTGACATAATTCAGGAGATACAAACCTTTTACAAGTACATGACACACCTGGATTAGTTTAGGCATGGTGTTAGTTGGAAGGGAGAAATTCCCTCCACCTTCTATGAATTTGTGGTGATGAGACATAAGAAGTGACATTTAGGTTGTATCTGACTTGCATTGTTATGCAGAGTACTACATAAAGAAGCAGAAAAGTACTGTATCAATGTGTGTTGAAATAGCTTTGAGAGGGTTCAGGTTTTACAACACAGGAAACTAAATTCATATAAAGTATCCTTGTAATAATCCCATTACAATTCTGGCTGGGTAGTACCTAAGCAGAGCATGTGGTATTACAGATGGTCAACTCCCTGAAGTACTGTTTGTATAGTTTGTATACCAGGATCAGGACCAGTGATGATTACTCATAAGTGTGGAACAATTGCCTGTCTTGCCACATGCATGCCTGCAATTGGAAGCTGATGTACCTGTGAGTGCTTACAATGCAAAAGTGTTTCTTTTATTCCTGTCACATTCTAATTATTCCTTCTCCGTCAGCAGTATTCCTTCCTGTACTTTCACCTAAGGACATCTCTCATAAATGTTGTACACTTTTTCCATATAATAAACAACAGTAGGACTGACCGCAGCAACAAAATGAAAGAGACATGTACTGTGTGTAAAAAGTACTTCAATGAACAGTTGCATAAGTAAATGGACAGCACTGCTCTAGACCATATCACAAAATGTATCCACTGCATCTATTTCCATCAGCACTTAACCCAAGCAACTTAATAACTATGTTGCAGAAAATATTAAAAACATCCACAGCTGTGTCTGCCACTAAAGCAAAGATGTGAACCACTTAGATAAAAAAAATAAAATAAAATTGCTGCTATAAGTACTGCTTCACTACATTTCAAAGCATAGCTGGCTTTAAGCAGCAGTAAACCTTGCAGTCGGTGGAGGCCTCCTGTCCTTGGGGGGGGGGGGGGGGGGGCCCTACCACAGCAAGTTATCTTATTCGGGTATTTTGGAACATTTCTATCAAAAACAGAAATAAATCAGGGAGGTAGTAACTTTTACTTGTATAACGTTTAAAATTCAGAGATATCGCTGGCTACAGTAACAGTGTTTTATCACATAGGCTTCACAATTTTGTGAAATATTTTACCACTGACAGTGCCCCCGGCTTAGTTATACCCTAACGGTGGACATTATCTCCACTAAAATTAACAACATAGCCAGCATTAGGTACTTGCAATACTGTATAGGGCTTTTTAATCATCCTTGACTGTGTGGGGTCACACAAAAGATGTTGCTGGTTGGGGGAAAATGAGGATTAAAAAAATGTATTCATTTCCTGATTGTGCTCTTTAATCTGAACAGGGTTGTGATATGACCCTGTTAGGATAAAGCTGATAATGAAAATGAACAAGATAAGTACGAGAGAGATGAGCAGCCCAGAGCGACTGATAGTGCATACCTCCTTGGATCTTAAGAAGAGCTGATGCTTCCAATCTTCAGGGATGGTTTGCTCTTTCAGGGAGTTTTCTAAATACTGGCAGAACACCAACTCTCAACTTCTTTGCTGAAGAATTCAGCGCAATGCCAAAAATAATAGCAGAATAAAGGTTCAAAATCAACATGCATTTTTTGGACAATAACAAGTATAAAACTCTGATGACTGGATTTACTGACTGTCTGCAGTCCTGAACGATTTATCAGTAAATCAAACTGTTTACAAAAGACAGAGCAAAATTATGAACAAAATCGGGCCTGTGAAATCACAGTGACAGATATTCATTATTCCTCAATGAGGTAAATAAATGTGATTTACCCCTGATGCTGTTTGACAACTGCTAAACAGCAGTCACTGATCTGGTGTGGCAGTATCAGTGTTGCACAATGTACTGCTATTTGCTGAAACAAGTACAAAACTAGTATTGCTATGGCTTATGTGTGTGTGTGTGTGTGTGTGTTTGTGTGTGTTTGTGTGTGTTTTTAAAAAAATATCACTAATTTTTATCTGTGCACACACCCAATAATGCTAGGACACATATATTATTATGGGTATCAGTAAAAAATGCAGCAAAATGCAGTAAAAAAACAAGTAATTATATTTCAAAGGTAAGGCATAAAGTATATCAAAGAACATTCAGAAACTTAGATCTTCTGATATTCTGGTGGCCTGCAATCTCCAGACTGTATAAATGGATACAGGGGGCTCCCTTAATCATCCTTGATTGTGTGGGGCCCCCTGTTGCTAATTGGGGAAAAATTAAGAGAAAAAATGTATTAATTTTCTGATTATGCTTTTTAACATGAACAGGGTTGTGATATGACCCTGTTAGGATAAATCTGATAATGACCTCTGCTCTCAACTACAACCATTCTAAAACCAGCCCTGCTTAGATGTGTGTGCCTACAGAAAACTGCTGTAGGTTATGTGGGGTGGTGGGGATTATCTAGTTATTACTTTAATTGTCATCACGGTCAAACCTTAGAGGTGTGCACAGGTCATTATTATAGCTTATGTTTGGCCTGAGGATAGTGTAGTCATTGTTTCTTTTACTTTTCTCACAGACCTCAGAGGTGTACAACGAAGGTTACTACAGCTTCTGTAAGGGCAGTATGTTGTCTAGGAGCAATAAAGTAGAATACATTACTGTAATCATTATTTTTTCACTTTCCTCACAATCATACATCAGGCACATATACTGGTGGCTCCCTTTGGGGGCTAGGTGAGGAGTGAGGAGGTAAGCTATACATATGTATGTCAGCAGTCGCTTGAAATATGGCAAATTGTACCTCTGCTTTCATCCCAATCTAACACTAGTGGTATGCCTAGGCAGTGACTGTCTATTTTTTTTTTTGGGGGGGGGTAGGTAGGGAGGCAGTATTCTGGGATAAACCTGTGTATCTTCACAACAAGTGGCTTGTTGGTTTATTGTGAGCTACTGTTTTTTTTTTTCAGCTTTTAACATTTAGCCTTGGGCACAACTTAAATACTCCTTGAAAGACAAATAAATAAATAAATAGACTGAAATTCTCTATAACACTAGGCTTCCTGGACCTGGCGTATTTGAGTTACTTCCAAAATGGTTATTACTGTGTTGTCTTGGTTAGGAAAGGTGTGTTGAAAGGATGCAAGGAAAACAGCTGAACATCAACACTAAATTTCTTTTTTTAATCGTAATTTCTGTTTAAGCCATCATTGGATGAAAAGGTTGTGTAAAAAGGGGAAAAAATAAAAATACACTTTAGAGCATTTAAAAAGTTATGGTGTCTTGCAAAGGTGAAGAATAAGACAAAATGTGAGAAAAGGAAGAAAAAATAATGTGCGTGGTATGGGGAGCCCAAGATGGAGGGAAAAAAAGAGGAAGACTGGACAGTGTGTGTGGGGGGGGGACTGAAACAGTAGGACTAAGGTGCCATAAAACCCAAGTCCAGACCTTTACATAGAGTTGTTGCAATGTATCACTGTTGCAGCTAAATGCCAGTAACTGTAAATGTCCCTTTGTGAGATGGGCCAATATAGTGTAGTACGTTAACCTATTATCAGTCTGTGTGTACTACTCCTAAAAGTCTGCAGCATGAGCTAAAAGGTTACTTAGAAGGGGTGGCAGTGACAGGTTGATATTTATACTGGAAATGCCTACAGGACCCCCAACTTCACATTTGTTGGGGATCCCCAAAATGCTAACACTGGCCCTGTTTAAAGTGAAGTGCTAAAGCTTTCATGTCAACAAGGGCTATAAATAAAAGAAGCACACAGTTGGAATTGTGAGCATTTCTTAAATTGCAAATTACCTTTCCCCCAAAATACTGAAACCTGAGCCCTGCCTGAATGTAAACAAGGTCACATGACCTACCAGCTTAATCAAAACAATGACAGCTGCAGGGAATGGTGGTACTCCACCTTTAAAGGTCTTAAAGTTCCCTAAAGAATGGGACAGCAGTAATTACTTAAAGGAAAATTCTGTCCTCTCCTACAGTTCATAGGTTCATAGGTTGATACTAGGCTATCTGCCCTAGGGCATTTATAAGCCTAGCCAGAGTGTGTTTGGCTTTCGCCATCCTTTTAGATTAGTTGACTGTGCCTCTGTATAATAGGTCACAGAAGATAGCCCTTTTAAGGTTAGTTTACTGTGCCTCTGTCTAGTAGGGACACAGACGAGATCCCAAGGGTAAACCTACGATCTCCCATCCACTCGTCAAGTTTTCTCTTGAAGAGGGTCATAGTTTCATAGTTTCATAGTATAGTACTAGGCTATCTGCCCTGGGGCATTTGTAAGCCTAGCCATAGTGATGTGGCTTTTGCCACCCCATGAAATGGTACAAAAAATGTACAGAATAAATTTAGAATACTGTGCCTCTGTCTAGTAGTGACACAATGAAGGTCCCTTATATAATAGAATTAGTTTACTGTGCCCCTGTCTAGCAGTGACACAGATGTGACCCCAGGGGTAAACTTACGATCTCCCATCCACTCATCAAAATTTCTCTTGAAGAGAGTCAGTGAGGGGCTCTGCCTAATACGAACTGGGATCTTGTTCCAAAGCATGGGAAGCCTCTGGGTTATGAATCTATCCCTCCAGCATGTCCTATTCATACTTGTGCCGAGGTTTAAGTCTTTAGCTCTCGTGGTCATGATGGATCTGGATTTTTTGAGGTGGAGCATGTCCATCAGATCCTGATTGGACATGGCCTTGTACGTCAGGCAGAGATCACCTCTGAGCAGGTGGTATGCTACTGAATAGAGCTAAAGTTTCTTTAGCCTGGCAGAATAAGACATATGTTGGAGACCCTTGATCCTCTTGGTGAGGTACTTTTGTGGTCTCTCCAGCTGTTGCAAATGCCGGGTGAGGTACATACCAAATGGGGAATTGTACTCAATCATGGGTATGATGAGGGAGGAGTATAGGGGTACAATGACATCCTTGGATCTGGATGTGAATCCCTTCATGATGAGGTGTGCAAGGTAGAATGTTTTTCTAACCACTTTGGCAACGTGGGTGTCAAATGAGAGGTCGCTGTCGATTTGGGTCCCTAGGTCTCTGATTACTTTTTCCGTACTCAGTGGGTTGCTGTCTATGTGATAATTTGTGGGTACTTTGTTTTTCCCAAAGGGGATGACTATACATTTTTTGGCATTTAGTTTAAGGCCGTGACTCCAGCACCAGTTGTCCGTTTCTCTGAGGCCTTTTTGTAGGATGTATGTGTCCGCTGGTGTATCGACTATGGCGCCTAGTTTGCAGTCATCTGCGAACTTTGTCAGCCACAGCCCTCCCATGTTTGCTTTAACATCTGAGAAATAAATGCTGAACAAGAGGGGTCCCAGGACAGATCCCTGTGGGACACCACTTGTGACTGGCTTTGAGTCTGACATTGCTCCAGCGATTTTAACTTTATGGGTTCTGTCCTTTAGCCAGTTTGCAACCCATCTAGTGACATAAGGGTTTACGTTTAAGCTGTTGAGCTTATCTATGATGCCCGAGTGGGGTATTGTGTCGAAGGCCTTAGCCAAGTCCAGGTAGGCTGTATGGACTGCTTTGGCCTCATCAATGGTCTAGTGACTGTTTTGAAAAAGTCAACCAGGTTCAAAAGGCAGGATCTGCCCTTTACAAAGCCGAACTGGGTGGGGTCAAGTGTCTGTAGGTCTCCTATGTCTCTGTTTATGAGTTCCATAATGATTCTTTCCATAGCTTTGCAGACCAGGCTGGTTAAGCTTATGGGGCGGTAGTATCCAGGGTCTGTAGAGGCACCCCCTTTGTGGAGTGGGACCACTGTTGCTGTACGCCAGTGTTCAGGTACATATCCCGAAGTAAGGCTAAGGTTAAATAACATTTTTATGTGTGGGTTTAGCTTCTCTTGGAGTTCACGTAACACGCAACCCGGGATACCTTCAGGTCCCATTGATGCTGTGTTTTTAGCTTTGTTTAGGGCGGTTCTCACTTGGACATCTGACATGACAGGGAGATTACATTCAGCTGGGATAAGTATTTCTTCTTTTGGGGGTGAGGGAGGGGAGAAATTTGCACTGAACCTGTCAGCCAGAATGTTGGCAATATCTGTGGGTTCAGTGTATTTTTTGTTGTTGTGAACCAACTCTGAGCATATCTGAGGGTTTCCGCCCAGGTTTCTAACATAGCTGAAGAAGGCTTTGTGGTTATCTTTAGTGTCCTTAGTGATTTTTCTCTCAAAGTTGGCCTTGGATGTTTTTATGAGAGAACGTAGTTTTCTGCTAATGTTGATCAGAGATGTCTTCCCTTCATGGGATTTTGCTCTGACGTGCAGCAGCTTCCTTCTTTTGTTATACAATTTGTTAATGGCTGAGGTCCACCAGACAGGACGCTTGCCTTTGGTGGAGAGGGACTTGGATTTATTTGGGATTGCATGATCCATGCATTCTTGGAGATGTCCATAGAAAGCATTTGTGAAGGATTTGGCATTGTGGGATGTGGTATCCACTGGCACAGTGGGCTTAAAGGATACCATCTCAGTCTTAAGAAGAGTGAAGTCTGCTTTTGAGAAGTTTTTCACTGTGGTCTTTTCTGCTGGGGCTGGAGGTGGGATATGTATATCCAGGGTGATTAGTTTGTGGTCAGATCTCACTAGTGAGGGGTATACTTCCGGTGTGGAGCATTTTGTCCCCATGTTTGTGATGATCAGGTCTAGTATATTATCTCCCCTAGTGGGAGAGGTGACTAGTTGTTCCAGTGCATTTGAATTTATGAATTCCAGGAACCTTTGGGCTAGGGTATTAGGGCTAGAATAATGTACCCAATCTATGTTTGGGTAGTTGAAGTCTCCCAGTAGGATGGTATTTTGTGATACATTCATATCCTCCAATGTCTTCAGGAAGGCTGAGTGGGGTTCTTGAGATTGGGGGGGTGGTCTGTAACATGCTACCAGTTGTATAGCAGTTTTGCCTATGGTTAGTTGCACCTGTATGATCTCTGATGCTTCATGTGTTGCTACTAACCTGGAGGTGTGGGTGTCCTTGATGAATATGGACACTCCCCTCCCTTTGTGGTTTGGCCCGGGTTTTGGGGCCGAAAAGCATGATACGAGGTATAGCCTGATAGTGCTGGGGTGCTCTCAGGAGCCTTGAACCAGGTTTCAGTTACTGCACAGACGTCGATGTTCTCCATGCTGAGGAGTGCATCAAGTGCCTGCATCTTGAGATTTAGACAGATTTGAGCAGCATTACCCTTAGTTTTTTTCCATTTTTGTTTTCTAAGGAGGTGGGTTTGTCTTTTGAGCCTTGCCTAAAAAAGGCACTATGGTCATTGAGGGGCTCTGCCTAACATGGATTGGGATTTTGAGTTAAACTCAATCCTTAAGTTTCTTTTCTCACTACAATATGGTTGCATTATTGTTTAGGTACCAGCAACCTGTTTGCACGTTTTAAAACTTTTATTTCCTTGCTTTGGAATCAAAGGAAGGGAAAGCCCACTTATTTATTTATTTTTTAAAGGAAAACTCCACTCTAGAACTAAAAAAATATGTGGGCGGATTCACGAAGGCTTACACGGAGTTTAAGAGTAGTGTAAGCCTCCGTGTAAGCCTCCCGATCCAGGAACAGCCCAAACTTCCGTGTAAGAGACAGCTAAAATGTCTCTTACACGGACTGGGCGTGGAAATGCTCAATACCTCATTTGCAGCTCAAAGATATGCAAATGACATATTTGAGCGATCCAGGAAGCCCAAACCAGTCCGTGTAACGGACGTTTTAGCTGCAGAAATGTACTCAGCTGACAACTGAGTACATTTCTGCAAAATTGATAACGGAGCTATGTCAGCTCCAAATAAAGGTTGCATATGTGTCATCTAGCATGCCAATGGCCAAATATGTGGCCATTGGCATTAAAAAGTGATGCAAAATTATTTAAAATAACTTTTTTTTTTCGGGGGATTTTGATGTTTAACTGCAGCGCAGACCCGCATAAACGGGGTGCGCTGCTTAAAAGTGAGAACCGAAGCTTATAAGCTCACAATTGTCGGTTTTATGTATTACATGGAATGACAATACAGGGACTAGCAGACCAAAAACAATATGGCCACCGTGTAGTGGTTGCCAAGGGGGGGAAGCTCAGTGTAAGAGATGTAACTAAACATTACTAGGCAATCCTATGTAAATGAGGGTTACAATACTGAATCACACTTCCACATAGGTAATGAGCACTTTCTGAGTAGTGTAAGAGTTACAGAAGGGGGAGGAATAGAGTAAGAGGTAGGTGACATCACGGGGGGAAAATAATAGAAATAAATGTATCACATTGGAGAGCAGTGTAACGTGACAGATGACAGACAGACATCAGGGAGAGAGGTGTGTCCCAACAGAACACTAGGAAAGTCAAGAAATAGAGGGTGTACACTATCCCTGCACTCCAACTTTCTTGATATACGTGCATGCACGCGTGTGCACGCGTGTAAGGCAGGTTCACCATGTGGGAGCGTGTTGCAAACCATTTACAATGGTTTGCGCGGGCGTGCACATGTGTAAGGCAATGTAAACATCAGGAAGCCTGTTGCCTGATGTATAAGGCTGTGTGCACGCGTTTTACCATGAATCAGCCAAGTCCAAACCGTGTAAGTATGTGTGCGTGCGTTTAAGTCACTGTGAGCGTGCTTATGCTGGTGTGCACATTGCTCTCCCTGAGGAAACAGAGAGGAAAAAGGAAACAACCAGATTACAAGGAAGCTGTCAGAGAATACTGCTGGAGTTAATTGGTGATAACAATTAGAAGCAGGCAATTACACAGGCAGACTAGAAGCCCAACCCAGCACTTAAAAGACTGCACACAGCAGTGCAGGGTGTTTCTCTCAAGAGATACTGCAAGAAAGGAGTAAGCTATCAGAATTGAAAACTGAAAAAGCTGAACTCAGATCAGAAATGCTAGGGGCTGCAATAGCTGTTATAATCAGGCATAGGCGAATTACTGAGGGTGGTGACAATGCAGATGCTGACAGACACCCCAGAGTGAGGAGAAGGAGAAGAGTATACAGGCCCAGGGTCACCTACCATGGGTTACATGAGCTGGAGATAGTAGAGCGCTACACAGTGGACAGAGACCTTCTGCAGCAAATTGTTGAGCTGTGCAGGCCACGTCTCACACACAGAACCAACAGAGGGGAACCCATCCCAGTGGAAACCAAGGTATGTGTTGGCCTAAGAATACTAGCAACAGGTACCTTCCAGAGACCAACTGGTGATATGATGGGGATATCACAGGCATCAGCCTCCAGGGTACTGCACCAGTTCCTGGATGCCATGTCAGCACATGTCGGTGATCATGTATATTTCCCCAATGCCCGTGAGGTTGTGGCCAGCAATATGCGTCTCTTCCAGCAAATAGCGGGATACCCTGAGGTACTGGGTGCAACAGACTGCACGCACATACGCATCAAAGCACCAGCCGGTGAGCGGGGTAGAGCCTATATTAACCGCAAGGGATTCCACTCCATCAACTGCCAGGTCGTGCGTGATGCCCAGGGCATAATAATGAATGTGTGTGCTGGCTGCCCTGGGAGCTACCACGATTCCCACATCTGGAATCTGACGCAGCTGTACCAATCATTTGCCATTGGGGACTTCCCACACGGACACCTAGTGGGGGATGCAGGTTATGCACTTGAGCCGTGGCTGATGACACCCATCAGAAATGCACACATACCTGAACAGGAACGCCATAATGAGGCACACGCACAAACACGTAATGTCATAGAGCGTGTGTTTGGGCTGCTCAAGTCACGGTTCCGGTGTCTGGACACATCTGGTGGAGCCTTGCAGTACACACCAACTACATGTACCCAAATGATCATGATATGTGCTATGCTACATAATATGATCCTGCGGAAACAGCTGCAGCAGGACCAGCATAGGGCTGGGCCAAACATACCCCCACCATTGCCAAGGTCACCACAGGCAGAGGGTGACTCGGAGGAGGAACAACCTGACCTTGCCCCAGTAGGCAGAAGGAGGTGTGCCCAGTATGCCCTGGCCTTGGCAAAGAGGCAATGCATAGCACATACACTGGCTCAGTAGGAACACTGGGACTGATACCCCCTCCGACTCACTCATATAGTAACAGGGACGCCTAACATGACACAACCTGCTTCCAAACATGTACAGGGAGTGTAGTATGTGCATCCGACAGAGGCAGCCCTGCAGCACCACCTGAGGCATGAATGCCATGTGTTAAGTAATGTAACACCATGTACCATATGCACACCTGAGGACCCTGACTAACATCCACCCTTACCAATCATGAACCACAAAAACACAAACCCACCTTCTTAGGTACCACAAGGGATAGGAACCTAGATGTAATGCTACCCAATGCCAGAAGTATAAACAGCAAGATGCGTGCAGTGTAAACACACACAGTATAGAGAATGTAGATATCAGTGCTGTAATAGAAAACTGGGTCAAAGCCCACATCAGCATCCTAACACTACCAGGTCACACCTCATACAGTGATGTACAGCTGCAAAACATGGAACAAGCTACAAAACGAGGGTGACTAGCAATAAATGTCATGGATAACCACACCCCCATGTTGGTACCACAACAAGAAGCAGCATGGATTAGCCATGGTCATATACCAATGGCTAAAACTGCCTACCACTATATAGCTTGCTGCAGACCACTATCCTAATAGCAGGAACTGCACCAGGCCTATGTTGGAAGACAGGAAGATATCAAGCCCCCCAAACCACATTATATTGCTTGACTGAAAATACCTACACATACACCATAGTTTCATAGTTTCATAGTTTACTACTAGGCTATCCGCCCTAGTGCATTTATAAGCCTAGCCATAGTGATGTGGCTATTGCCACCCCTTATAGTGGTAATAAGTGTACAGAATAGATTCCGAATATTGTGCCTCTGACTTAGTAGTGACACATTATGACCCCTTTACTTAATTGAATTAATTGACTGTGCCTCTGTCTAGCAGTGACACAGGGAGGACCCCTGGGATAAACCTACGATCTCACATCCACTTGTCCAGATTTCTCTTGAAGAGAGTCAGTGAGGGACTCTGTCTAACATGAACTGGGATTCTGTGCTAGAGTGTGAGAAGCCTCTGAGTTATGAATCTGTCCCTCCAGCATGTCCTATACATGTATGTGCTGAGGTTCAAATCTTTAGCTCTCATGGTTCTGGTGGATTTGGATTGCTTGCAGTGGAGCATGTCCACCAAATCCTGATTGGACATGGTCTTGTATGTCAGGCATAGGTCACCTGTAAGTAGGCGGTATGCTACTGAATAGAGCTGGATTTTCTTTAGTCTGGAAGCATATGACATGTGTTGTAGACCCTTGATCCTCTTGGTAAGGTACTTTTGGGGTCTCTCCAGCTGTTGCAAGTGCTGGGTGAGGTACATACCAAATGGGGCTTTGTATTCAATCATGGGCCTGATAAGGAGAAGTATAGGGGTACAATGACCTCCTTTGATCTGGATGGAAAACCCTTCATGATAAGGTGGGCAAGATAGAAAGTCTTTCTAACCACTTTGGCAACATGGGTGTCAAACGAGAGGTCACTATCTACATGGGTCCCCAGGTGTCTGATTTGTTTTCTGTGCTCAGTGGGTTGCTGTCTATGTGTTAATTTGTGGGTACTTTGTTCCTCCCAAAGGAGATGACTACACATCAGTTGCATTCAGTTTCAGGCCATGATTCCGGCACCAGCTATCTGTTTTTGTGAGGGCATTCTGTAGGATGTGTGTGCCGGCTGATGTATTCACTATGGTGCCTAGGTTGCAGTCATCTGCAAACTTTGTCAGCCACAACCCTCCTATGTTTGCTTTCACATCTGAAAAGTAAATGCCAAATAAGAGGGGTCCCAGGACAGATCCTTGTGGGACACCACTTATCACTGGCTTTGAATCTGACAAGGCACCTGCAATGTCGACTTTATGGGTTCTGTTTTTTAGCCATTTTGCAACCTATCCTGTGACATATGGTTTTATATTTCAGCTGTTGAGCTTGTCTATGATGCCTGAGTGGGGTATTGTGTCAAAGGCCTTAGCCAAGTGCAGGTAGGATGTGTGGACCACTTAGCCCTCATCAATGGCCCTACTGACAGTTTCAAAATAGTCAACTAGGTTCAAAAGGCAGGATCTGCCCTGTACAAAGCTGAACTGGGTGGGATCAAGAGTCTGTAGGTCACCAATGTCTCTGTTTAAGAGCTCCATAATGACTCTTTCCATAGCTTTGCAGACAAGGCTGGTTAAGCTTGTGTGGTGGTAGTTCCCAGGGTCTGTGGAGGCATCTCCTTTGTGGAGTGGGACCACTGTTGCTGTATGCCAGTGTTCAGGTACATATCCTGTAGCAAGGCTAAGGTTAAATAGTATTTGTATATACGGGTTAGCTCCTTCTGGAGTTCACGTAGCACGCAACTGGGGATACCATCAGGTCCCATTGATGCTGTGTTTTTGTCTTTGCTGAGTGCGGCTCTCACATGGACATCTGAGATGACAGTAAGGTTACATTCAGCTGTGATAACTATCTTCTTTTGGGGGTGAGGGAGAGAGAAAATTGCACTGAACCTGTCTGCCAGAATGTTGCCAATATCTGTCGGGTCACTGAAATTTATGTTGTTGTGTACCAACTCTGAGCATATCTGAGGGTTCCCACTCAGGTGCCTGACATAACTGAAGAAGGCATTGTGGTTATCTTTATTGTCTTTGGTGATTTTTGTCTCAAAGTTGACCTTGGATGTCTTTATGAGAGAATGTAGCTTTTTACTAGTGCTGATCACAGCTGCCTTCCCTTTAGGAGATGTAGCTCTGTCTTGCATTAGTATCCTTCTTTTGTTATACAGTTCGTTTATGGCTGGGGTCCACCAGACAGGCCACTTTCCCTTGGTGGAGAGGGTCTTGGTGTTATTTGTGATTGCATGGTCCATGCTTTCTTGGAGATGTCCGTAGAAAGTGTCTGTGAAGGAGTCACCATTGTGTGTTGTGGTTTCCACTGGCCCAGTGGGCTTAAAGGATACCATCTCAGTCTGAAGAAGTGTGAAGTCAGCTTTTGAGAAGTTTGTCACTATACTCTTTGTATTATACTAGCACCGACACATTTGTAGAAAATTTCCCAGAATCCATCAAACAAAATGGACATGCAAAATGTAACACTTCCACAAGAGGGGTAAGCATACTGGATGTGATAATCAGAAATATGTGTACTGGATGTCAAGATGAGAAGTCTATCCCTCACTGGTAAGACCAGACCATAGAGTAATCACACTGTAGTTACACATCCCGACCCCAGTCCCTGGCCAGAATACCACAGTGAAACACATGTATAAAGCATAGCTTGCACCCCTACAAACCAATGTGGAATCCATGAAAGGCCCTGTGCAAGTCCAGAATATGGGACACACTGCAGAACATGTTATACAGGCATTCCATGAACACAGCCAAGAGTGCTTGGAGTCTGCAATCACAAATAACAACAAGACACAATGCCATACACCCAGGCATCTGGCATGCTGGACTCCAGCAATTACTAAACCATTGAAGAGAATGAGGAAGCTACCACATGATAGATCAAACATAAAAAGTGAAGTAATCAGTGATCACTAGTATGGCAATAAAATGTGTCCACACATACAATCCACTAAGGCCAGGCAAAACAAGTAGAATCTGTGAATCCAGAGGCAATGTGACACCTGTCCCAAGTACGCACACAACAACAACTCATCCCAATAAATACAAATATATGTGATAGACGCAACCAGGTAGCCAAACCGGAGCCTGAGCACCCCCAAATCAGTACTGTCAAAACTAGTCAGGAGGACAAGGTAACCACATACACCACAAACCCAGTCCCACATAGACCTACAACGACTGTAAACCAAACACATAAACACAAAAACATTCCCAGAGGCCCTAATTACAAACACACAACACCAGCACAAGCCTCCAAAGCAGACACCCAATAAAACAACCTCCAGACATAGCACATGTAACACATAGTACACAAAGCTGGTGTGCCAAACAGTCACAGGACAGAAGGAGAAACAACATGCCTGATACAGTTGTAATAGGTGACTCCATAGTGAGACATGCTGCTGTTCCAGGGATGGCTTGCACCTGTTACCCATGGGCGTCTGGATATTGCCTAAGGCTTTTGCAACCTACAGAGATCCTTTTGTAGGCAAGGCTGAAAAGACTAACCCACCACCATAGAAAACAAAACTGGAAAGAAACAGAAGGGTAATGCTGATCAATGCCAGACGTGTAAACCTCAATATGCATGCTCCTGAGGCCCTCCCCAGTATGGAGAACATTGATGTCTGTCCACTGATGGAAACCTGCTGCTAGCCCCGTGACAGCACACCAGCACTACCAGGTAATACCACATATCATGTGTTATGGCCACAAAACCTGGAACAAAACATAAAAGGAGGGTGAGTATCCATATTCAGCACAGGCACCTATACGTCCAGTGAACTGACAATGCTTACGTCATTGCAGTCCACCCATGTGCAACTAACCATAGGCAAGACTGCTGTACAGTCTGTAGCATGCTACAGACCACACTCTCACACACAGGAACCCCACCCCGCTGTCCTGAAGACAGTGGACAGTATGAATGCACCACCAAATACAAAACAAGGTACACACAAATTACCACATAGGTGGTAAACCATTATGTATGGAAGGAGTAATCAGGGACCTAGTGACACAAGTGGACAGTTATGTGACAGTCACATTGCCAATTTGGCTAGGAAGACTGTCTATATTGGACACTGTATCATGAAAGGATTCACATCTACGTCAACAAAGGTCATTGTGCCCCTATACTGTTCCCTTATCAGACCATAATGTAGTACAATGTCTCATTTGGGATGTACATTACCTGGCACCTGCAGCAGTTAGAAAGACCTCAAAGGTACCTCACCAAGAGTTAGAAAGGGTCTCAAATATATGTCATATGCTGCCTGGCTGTAGACACCACAGCTGAATGCAGTCACATACTGCCTACACAGAGGCATTGTATGTCTGTTGTACAAGTCCATGTCCAACACAGAAGTAATGGACATGCTCCACCCCAGAAAACTCAAAGCCATTGGAGCTGTGTGAGTCAGAGATGTCAACCTCAACACATAATCAAATAGGATGTGCTGGAGGGACAGATACCTAACCCTGAGGCTCTCCACACCCTGGAACAGAATACCACTACATGTTAGGCAGAGCCCCTCACTGACACTCTTCAACAGGAAGTTTGCAAAATGGATGGATAATTGTAGATGTACACTGGGGGTCTTTACTGTGTCATGTCCAGACAGAGGCACAGCTAAGTAAATCATAAATGGCCGTAATATTCACATAGCAAGGGGTGGCAAAAGCCACACACACTGTGGCTAGGCTTACAAATGCCCTAGGGTGGATAGCCTAGTATGAACCTATTATGATACAAATTGTACAGGACACTAAGGATAATCCCAAGGCTGCTGCAACTGATGGTAGGAAGCGTGTTGTGAATTCCCAGATATGCTCTGGATCACACAAATATTACAAACAACATACCAAACACACACACATATTGCCAACATACATCCTGACAGGTGCAGTGCAAACCCCCCCCCCCATAATGCAAAATATCTTTCCCAGCAGACTGCTGCCTCCCTGACATTATGTCAGCCTTACCACAGGATATGTACCCAAAGAGCAGTGTACAACAACAGTGGTCATTCTCAAGAAAGGTGTCGCCTGAATGGATACTAAAACAACCACCACAGAATCCTGAGAAGCTTGGTCTGCACAGCTATGGAAAGGATCAGCATGTACCGCAGACATAAAGATATTGGGGATCTATTGACACCCGACCCTACCCAGTGTGGGTTTATTAAGTGCAGACCCTGCCCCTAAACATGTGTGACTCAGTTGAAACAGTAATTGAGGTCACTGATGAGGGCAATGTGGTCCACACAGTGTAGCTGGACCTTGAAAAGCCTTCCATACAATACCCTACGTGTTCAATATAGATATGCTCATCAGCTTATATATACACCCCTATGTCACTAGAGGGGTTGCAGACCAGACCAACGACAGAACTGACATGGTCAGACATGCTGCAGCCATGTCAGACTACAAACCACATATAACAGGTATCCCACAAAGCTTGGTCCTGGGACCTTCCCCATTTGGTATATATGCCCCATAGGTACAGGCCAACATGTAAGGACTGTGCCTGAACATGTTTGCAGAGGACTACAAACCACCCAACATATCTGACACTCCAGCTGACACAAGCATCCCACAAAAGGGCCACATAGAAACAGACAACTGGTGCAATAGCCATGTCAGCATGTTAAATGGAGAAAACTGTATAGTCAACCTCTGTGGATATACAGTAAGTGACCACCAATTACCACATAGGTGTTAACCCATTACATACTTAACATGTAATGACAGACCTGGGTACACAAGGTGATAGATATCCTGCATTGGACAAACATGTGGCTGTAGTGTTAACAGAAACAATCCATATACCAACCTAATCATGAAGGTTATGACATCTAGATAAGGGAGGTCATTGTGGTTCTGCAGTTATCCTTCATCAGCGTTACAATTGACAACAACAGCCCCTGTGGGTTGTACCTCAGCAGACACCTCCATCAACTGTAAAGTCCACAACAGTACCTCACCAGGAGTATCAAAGAGCTTGAACAGATGTAATGTGTTGCCTGATTAAACAGAGTGCAACTCCACACACTGCCATGCTGGCCACCCAGACGCAAGCTGTGCCTGATGTAGAAAGACATGTCCAAGCTGGAATCAATGAACATGCTGCACCTTGTACAATCTGAATGGCAGTGAGCTATGCACATGAGGGACCTGAACCCCAGCACTGACATACATAGGACAAGCTGTACTGCATTATCCGTAACACAGAAGCCACCCCCACGCATGAGTAAACTACCAGTACAGGTTATCCATAGAGTCACTCGTTGATTCTCCTCAACAGGAATCTTAATGAGTGGATGGGAGATGGTAGGTTTACCCTGGGTATCACTGTTATGTCATGGGTAGACAGAGGCACAGTATACTAAACATGACATATGTCATGGCAAACTACACTTACAATGTGTTGAAGGACAAACACACTCTCTGACTAGCATTAGAAATGGCCTAGGGCACATCAGTAGTGTTTGCCAATGTACGCCTATGTTGTGGAATACACTACTGATGTTGGACGAGGCTGTTGTAAGTAGTTAATATCTGAACATAATGCAACATGGTCAGATAGGTTCATAGGTTCATAGGTTTATACTAGGCTATCTGCCCTAAGGCATTTATAAGCCTAGCCCAGAGTTTGTGGCTTACGCCATCCCTTATATGAAAAAAATACTGTGCCCATTAGTTTGTTGTGCCTCTGTCCAGCAGTGACACAGAGACGATTCCCGGGGTAAACCTAGGATCTCCCATCCACAGGTCAAGATTCCTCTTGAACAGAGCCAGCGAGGTGCTCTGCCTCACATGGACCGGGATTCTATTCCACAGCATAGGGAGTCTCTGAGTGATAAATCTATCCCTCCAGCACGTCCTATTTATATCCGTGCTAAGGTTTAAGTCACTTGCTCTAGTGGTTCTGGTGGATTTGGATTTTTTGAGGTGGAGCATGTCCATTAATTCCTGGTTGGACATGGCCTTGTATGTCAGGCACATGTCACCTCTGAGCAGACGGTATGCGACTGAATAGAGCTGGAGTTTCTTCAATCTGGCAGCATATGACAGATGTTGGAGTCCCTTTATCCTTTTGGTGAGGGACTTTTGGGGTCTCTCCAATTGCTGCAGATGTCGGGTGAGATACATCCCGAATGGGGCATTGTACTCGATCATTGGTCTGATAAGTGAAGAGTACAGGGGAACAATGACCTCACTAGATCTGGATGTGAATCCCTTCATGATCAGGTGGGCAATGTAGAAGGTCTTTCTTACCACTTTAGCAACGTGAGTGTCAAAAGAAAGGCCACTGTCAACCTGGGTCCCCAAGTCCCTGATAACCTCTTCTGTGCTTAGAGGATTGCCACCTATATGGTAGCTTGGGGTTACCTTGCTTTTTCCGAAGGGTATGACTATACATCTTTTAGCATTTAACTTTAGGCCATGGCTCTGGCACCAGCTATCAGTTTCCGTGAGTCCCCTCTGAAGGATATCCGTGTCTGATGCACTTTCCACTATGGTGCCCAGTTTGCAGTCATCTGCAAACTTTGTCAGCCAAAGTCCTCCCATGCTGGCCTGTACTTCTGAGAAGTAGATGCCGAACAATAGGGGGCCAAGGACCGAGCCCTGTGGGACACCACTTGTGACCGGCTTGGAGTCTGACATAGCGCCAGCAACTCTAACCCTGTGGGTCCTGTCCTTAAGCCAGTTTGCTACCCATCTTGTGACATATGGGTTTACATTTAAGTTGGTAAGTTTTTCTACAATACCCGAGTGGGGTATTGTGTCGAAAGCCTTTGCAAGGTCAAGGTAGGCTGTATGGACTGCCTTTCCCTCATCAATGGCCTTGGTGACTGTTTCGAAGAAGTCGACCAAGTTCAAAAGGCATGATCTGCCCTTGACAAAGCCAAACTGGGACGGGTCCAATGTCTGCATGTCCCCTATATCTTTGTTTATGAGCTCCATTATGATCCTCTCCATAGCTTTGCAGACTAGACTTGTTAAGCTTATGGGGCGGTAATTACCAGGGTCCATAGAGGCACCGCCTTTATGCAGATGTGCAA